>NW_028327174.1:140564722-140864722 GCF_987537825.1 Furipterus horrens
CTGGCCATTTGAATGACCCCACTTTTTCTCACACCCTAATCTTCACTTTTATATTTTAAATTTGTCAATAAACAGCAAACACATGAAACTCTAGGCACTGTACCCTTGACTTTAATAAAGGCCCCCCTCCCCACAACCCCACTGCGTGGTCCTCTGGTGTGCTGTGTACCCAGCAGGATCTGTAATAAATCTTGTTCTCCAGAGTTCTCTGATGATTTTTTTACTTTGGTGCTTCTTGCAATCATAATAAGCAGCACAAGGGGAAATCCAGCAACAACACTGGCCCTGGTGGGAAAATATGGGGACTACCACAGGTAGCATGGGCCCAGGTAAGTGCTTCAAGCAATACTATCAGTAGGGTAAGACTGAGAGCACAGAATCCTACCCATCTCCACAACTTTGCAACACACATAAACACCCTTATGTGAGCTTTTTGTGTATGCAGGATAGATGCGTGGAGGTGAAAAATAAAAAAAAGGACTGGGTTTCTCATAAGTAAATTAGTTTACTAAAAGAAGAAACTATCACTTATTAAGTCTTCTAGGTCCCAGGCAATGCACTTGGTATACTTAATCTTCTAAACAACTCTAGGAATTAGGTGCTATTACTCATCTCTATTTTAGAGATGATAAAACTAAATTCTGGAGAGAATTCATAACTTGTACAAGTTATCCAAGGAGCATGTGGTGAGACTAGGACTTGAATTCAGCTTTGCCTGATTCCAAACCCATTTCTTACCCAGTCACTAGCCTATGTGGCTGCTCATGCTGGACAGGGGTCTAGTCATTACAGCTACAAAAACTTAAAACTAGTAGCAAGCTATACTTTCTACTCTTTTTTGCCTTCTTCCTCCTGAGTTTGCCTTGCTTTTGCAATTAAAAGATTTTGTATTTCATAAACAAAAGAAATTTACTAAATAAACACTGCATGGACTTCCGTTAGTAAAAATACATAGCATTTTTGTGGTATCAGAAAGCTTACAATTTGCTTGGCATTATGCTTTATAAGTTAAATTGATAGTCACATTAAAGAACACAATAGAACATAGTGGTTAAGAGTGGTTAAGAACGTCGGCCTGTGAGCCAAGAGTCGCTGGTTCGATTCCCAGTCAGGGCACATGACTAGGTTGCACATCAGGTCCCCAGTTAGGGGCACGAGTGAGAGGCAACCACACAGTGATGTTTCTCTCCTCTCTTTCTCCTTTCCCCTCTCTCTAAAAACAACCAAACAAACAAATAAAAAAAGAATAAAATCAGAAGTTTAGAAAAAAAAAAAAGAGTGGTTAAGAAATCCTTAGCTCAGACACTCCCTGACTATACTGACTAATTACTTAACCTATCTGTGCCTTCACTGTCTCCCATATAAAATGGACTTTATAGGATAGCAGTTTTTTTTTTAGATTTTATTTGTTTTTTAGAGAGAGGAGAAGGGAGGGAAAAAGAGGGAGAGAAACATCGATCTACTGCCTCTCGCATGCCCCCAAATAGGGATCTGGTTTGCAACCAGGCATGGGTGCTTGACCAGGAATCGAGTCTGTGACCTTTCAGTTCACAGCCCAGGGCTCACCCCACTGAAACTATACTAGCCAGGGCAGACTAGTGTTATTATACTGCGCTTTCATTTTTTACCTAAACTGAATCACCCAGCTTGGTCATTGAAATTTTTTTTTGTAGAAGTTGCTGATGTATCCTATAGCAAATTTGAAATTGCTATGGTATTTTATTTATTTTAAAATATTTATTTATTTTTAGAATGAGGGGAAGGGAGGGAGAAAGAGGAGAGAATGTGTGGTTGCCTCTTATGCGCCCCAAACAGGGGACCTGGTCTGCATCCCAGGCATGTGCCCTGACTGGGAATTGAACCAGTGACCCTTTGGTTCACAGACCAGAGCTCAATCTACTGAGCCACATCAGCCAGGACACTATGGTATTATATTATATTTTATTTTTTTTAATTTATTTATTTATTGGAGATATTTATTTTTATTTTTTTATTTTTTAAAGTATATTTTATTAATTATGTTGTTACAGATGTTCCAATTTCTTTTCCCTTTACTCCCCTCTGCCCAGTACCCCCCTTCCCTCTAGCAATCCCACTCCCCTTAGTTCATGTTCATGGATTGTGCATATAAGTTCTTTAGCTTCATCCTTTCCTATACTATTCTTAATTTCCCCCTGCCTATTTTGTACCAACGAATTATGCTTCTTAGTCCCTGTACCATTTCCCCATTTCTCTCCCTTCCCCTTCCCAGCTGATACCATGAAAAGATCCCCATACCTATGATCTTGTTCCTGTTCTGGTTGTTTGCTTAGTTTGTTTTTATTTTTTAGATTCAGTTGTTGATAGTTGTGATTTTGTTGTCATTTTAATGTTCATAGTGTTGATCTTCATTTTCTTAAATAAGTCCTTTTAACATTTTATATAATAATGGCTTGGTGATGATGAACTCCTTCAGCTTTACCTTATCTGTGAAGCACTTTATCTCTATTCTAAATGATAGCTTTGCTGGATAGAGTAGTCTTGGTTGTAGGTCCTTGTTTTTCATCACATTGAATACTTCTTCCCAGTCCCTTCTTGCCTGTAAAGTTTCTTTTGAGAAATCAGTTGATAGTCTTATTGGTACCCCTTTGTAGGTAACTCTCTGCTTTTCTCTTGCTGCTTTTAAGATTCTCTCTTGAACTTTTGGCATTTTAGTTATGATGTGTCTTGGTGTGGTTTTCTTTGGGTCTAGCTTTTTAGGGACTCTCTGTGCTTTCTGGACTTGTATGTCTATTTCCTTTGCAAAATTTGGGAAGTTTTTCTTTATTATTTTTTTACATAAGCTTTCAATTTTTTGCTCTTCCTCTTCTCCTTCTGGCACCCCTATGATTCAGATGTTGGCATGTTTAAAGTTCTCCCAGAGGTTTCTAAGCCTCTCCTCATTTTTCTCAATTATTCTTTCCTCATTTTGTACTGGTTGATTGTTTTTACTTCCTTATGTCTCAGATCATTGATTTGAACCCTGGTGTCCTTCCCTTCACCTCAGTTTTGTGTGGATTATCCTTTGTTTCATTTAGCATGACCTTTGCTTTTTCCCTTATGCATTTGCCATACTTAAGCATATCTGTCAAGTCTGTGAGCATCTTTACCACCAGTGTTTTAAACTCTGCATTTATTAGGTTGGCTATCTCCTTACCTGTTTGATTGGCTATCTCCTCATTGCATAGTTCTCCCACTGGAACCTTGATTCATTACCTCTTTTGGCCATACTTCTCTGTCTCCTCATCTTAACAAGTTCCTGTGTTTGTTTGCCTCTGTGTCTTAGGCAGAGCTGTCACACCTGTTATGTTGTAAGGGGCAGAGCCTTAGGGATTTGTCAGTACAGGGCAACCTGTTTCACCACATGTGGTACCATGTGTGTGGGAGGGGTCTGAAAGGGAACAATGCTGCTTGCTCAGCACTCACCCCTTTTCCAGGCACTTTTGCCACTTCCATATGGGACTGGTGCCTCTCTAACTGTTGCTCTGGCTGTCGTTCCCAGGGTGGATGGGTTTGCAGATGGTCTAGGACCATGGGGCCCTTTAAACAAGTGGACTCTGCTGAGAGACTGACAGTTTCTTCTTCAGCTCCAACCCTCACTGGTTTGCACAGTCAGAAGCAATGAGTCTTTATTTTTTTTGGCACTGGAACTGTGAGCTGCGCAGTCAGGTCTGGTGCTGGGAGCACTATCCAGGTGTCCCTCTTGACTTTTAAAAATGTTTTACTGCACTTTTCACTGGCCTGCCGCTGCCACCACTGCTGCCGCCACCACACTGCGTCCTCTCTGCCCCAGATCTGCCTCTCCTACCTGTCTGGATGTGTATTTCTTGTTTATATCTTTGTTTGTTGGACTTCCATGCAGCTCAGTTTTCTGGAACTTCTGGTTGTCTCTATTTATGAGGTAGTTGTATCCTTCTTAGCTATGGAGGAAGATGCAACGTGTCTATCTAGGCCTCCATCTTCAGTATTTTAGAATAAAGCTCCATCCAAATAAGAAGATGTCTCATGAAGAAATTGTACCCATTTGGGTTTGGAGCCATTATTTTCATTTACTCACTTAGTCATTTATTCATGCAATACTTCCCCCCCAATTTTATTGAAAAATAATTGACATACATCACTGTATAAGTTTATGGTATATGGTATGATGGTTTTATTTACTTATATTGTAAAATGATTACCACAACAAGTTTAGTTAATATCTATCATCTTATACAGATACAACAAAAAGAAAACAAAAAAAATTTTTGCTTTGTGATGAGAACCCTTAGGACCTACTCTCTTAACAGCGTTCCCATATATCACACAGCTGTGTTAACTATAGTCATCATACATCCTTAGTACTCAATTTCTCTTATAACTGAAAATTTATTCCTTTTGAATACCTTTTTCCAATTCCCCTTCCCCTACCCCATCACTGGTAACCACACATCTGCTCTCTTTTTCTATGAGTTTGGCAGATTTTTACTTTTGTGCTTACAAACACCTTCTGAGGTCTTCTTATTTGGAAAGCATTCTGAGCACCTAAACAGGTAGGATCCTGTGAAGCCCAGAGTGAGGAACGTAAAATATGTATTGCATAAGTATAATACCATGTAGGAAGTGACAAGTGCCATAAGGAATGGTGAGATAAAGTACAATGAGAGTTCAGAAGAAGAGGAGGAAGAGGTTGACTTTTAACCTTGAAAATTTAGGAAAAACTTTGTAGGGGTAGTGGCATGTGATCTGGCCTTGAGAAACACATTCCAGACAAGGAAAAAATCTAAGCAAAGGTAGGGAAGCAGAGTACATGTGCAATACTTCTTGCTTTACTACCTTGGGTTAGAAGACAGGTCATATTTTGATAACAAAATTCTGAACCTACAATCTATTTATTGTGAAAATGCCTTTTTTCCCTCTTTTTGGGTTTCTTACGCCCTCTCATGGTAACTCCAAAAATACATATAAGGGCTTAGTTTCACTTATTATTTTAAGAGGAGAGGTCTTAGCAGCCTGTTGTAATTTTTATTTACAAAAGGGAAGGACTTTGGACTCTTATGGGTGCCCCCCGCCCCCCCATTAAATGACTGTCCATTAGTGGTTACTCAAGTTTTGGAACCCTTTCTCCTTAGTGTTATATTTTTTATGATAGCTCTATTCCACTGCAGGCTTTGGTCTCAACGTTGGAGCTCTTTATTTACCCAGCTATTTAATTCACCCTCCTTCCCAAACACATAACTTACGTACACCCACACACGTACACATAGCCATTTTCCCCAAGGTTCAAGACAGCTTCAGGGTGGTTGAGTCAGGGAGGGTTTCTAGTCTTACCTGTGGTGCCTGGAACTGGCTCTCTCTCCAACCCTCCATATATTAATGTGGGTCTTGGAGGAGGAAGATTGTTTTCTTAATATAAAATCTTACCCATTTCCTGGATCAAGATGAGCGCTATTTCTTTTAGAGTGAGATCTCCCTTTGTTTAAAATGAATGATTAGAGAACTTCTTTCTTATTAAGCTTAGCATAAGCTCAACATTTTATATTTTCTTTCAATATGATTTATATTTAATAATTACAGATTGAGCAAGAAACGGTACAAAGAACTCTTCTCTTTAAAATATGCGAGTGCTTTGAACTTCCACATTTGGTCATGAAGGAGTAACTTGTTCTATACTTTTGTTTCTACTATAAACATTTCTAAAGCTGAATAAAATATATGAAACATCCATTTTCAGGCATTAGACAACAGATAGCATTGGCTATAATTGTATGCCTACTATAATTGAAAAATAAATTTTAAAGTTATGTTAACACTTTTTAAAAAAGTCTGTTATTTATTCAGTCAAGGTAAGCTTGCCTTGGTCCAGCAGAGCATGTCTCAATTAAGACATCAGAAGAGTGTTGCCAGGTATCTTCATGCCACACTTGGAATAACCCCAAGAGAGCATACTTGTAAGTGGAAACACATGCTGTTTTCAGTCCTGGGCTGGCCCTGGCGGGTCCTCATGGGACTGAACTCATAGGCCCAGATTCAGCTCCTCTGAAGATCTGATTAGGAAAGAAGACAGCTTGTGATGAAAACCAATCTCTTGGCAAAAACTGAACATTATTGCATTTCAGAATTTACCAGAACAAAATAACTCTACCATATGTTGTTCACTTCCTTTGGGAGCCCTTTAAATTATGTCTTAATGCATGAGAAAACTCTCAGGGAGAATGAGAAGGGCAGCTGTTTCTTAAAGGACTCAGAATAAAACATCCAATGAGATAAAAGCATGAGCCCGCAATTAGGGAGGGCACATGGGATTTGGTTTCTTTAACCAGCTTGATGCAAAGCAATTCCCATTGGAAATCTCAGATCTCAGAGCGAAGCTCAGTTGTTTGCTAGTGCAAGCTAAATATACTATACCAATTCCAAGGATGAGGCAGAGTGATAAAAAGCAAAACAGATGATGATAAATCAAGAAGTGTTTTTGCTGTTCCTAGATGCAGCCTGGTATGGAAAGACAATCTGGTGGCTTAAGTCGCTTGACCACTCTGGATCAGCCTTTCTCTTCCCGAATCATTCTCTTTGGTTAAGGATAAGAATATCTGGCTCAATGAGCTATTGTGAGGTTTAAAGAAAACACATGCAGCAAATCTTAGCACAATGTCTAGCTCTAAGCAGCTCAGTGAATATAATAAATATTATATGTAACAGAATGTTAAATATCATATCTTGAATTTGAAATAGTAAATATGACATGTAAAGAATATGTGAGTGTTTTCTGTGGCCCTCTACACAGGGAAGCGATAACATTCCAGGATCAATTCCCAGAGCGTTAGGAAAGAGTAAGCAACATGTTCTAATAGAGATGCCCTTGGCCTTCATCAGGGCACATGAAGGTGAGAGATCCCCAGCGATGGGGTTGGAGTGTACTGGTTATTATGTTTGTCCCCCCAACCCCCAGACCCATTATTTTCCCCAGGAGACTATATTCTGAGAACGCTGTTATCTGAGCTCCTTTGCTGACTGGCCCCCAGTTGGGTTTGGCTAATGTGAGGCACTAGCAGGAACTCACTGAATAAGAGGAGGGTATTGTGGGTATTTCTGCCTACTGCCGCCCTGCCTTGGTGTTGTGTTTTTGGCAGCATCTCCATCCTTCCAGGACTACACTATGGCCAGGCAGCTACTCTTCCACAATCTCAGTCCTCACCAGGCTCTGGTGCTACTGTTCCCTTACTCTGTCCTCTCATATATTTCCATTGCTACGAATCTGTATGTGACATCATTCCTTCTGTATTCCATTAACCCTGTGCACACCTCTATATGGAGGTCCTTCATTAGAGTCTCTTTGTTTGAACCATCTGGAGCAAATGCTATTTTCTGCTAGGACCTTGTCTGATCAGGAGTCTCCAAGGATCTCACAAGTGTATTCACTGGAGAAAGATAAAACTTTAATTAATCTGGCAACTCCAGAGAGTGCCAACTAGCTATTCATTATAGTGTAAGTAATAATTTTCCTTGGAACATCAGAAACACAGGTAGTAGGACAGAGGTGACAAAGTAAAAGCTCTAAGTAGGAGAAAGAGAGGAGCTGATAATAGCTGGCAGTAAGCCAGAGCCAGGACAAAGGGAGGAGAGGCCCCAGCTACAAACCAATTTCAAAGTTTGAACTATTACATGAGACTGAGCAATTAAGAACTGACCTGAGAATAATTAGAAAAGCCACAGGGATTGATTCAGTTTTTATCCAGGGGAGGAGGAAGAACAAGTCCCAACAAATATACTTAAAAAGAGAGTGGGAAGTAAATTTGCTTTATTCTTCTATTCTAGGGCCTGCTTGTTACAGAAACAGGGGAGTCCCAAAATCCCCGGAGTTTGTGGCTGGGGGATGGGGAGAAGGAAGCAGCTTTCAGAATGCCTCCACATGCCTGAGGCTGATGGCCGGTGTCTTTCATTATGTAAATTGCTTTAATGCATCCAAAGCCTCAGGTGGATGGGAGGAGTCTTGAACCAGGTGATGGTATGAAAAGCACACAGAGCCTACGTGGGGTTCTGCCAATGGTCAGAACTATTGGCAACACCCACTGTGTCAGAGGACGCAGTCAGGGATATATAGGCAGCTGCGAACACTTTAGGGGGGGCATGCTCTGGGGCTGTCTCCCTCGCTGGTGGGTGTTCGCAGAGGTGGTCTGGAGAAGGAGAGGAGATCCACGCGGTTTACAGAAAGAAGAGAGTTTGCAAAGAGGCTGAGAATCCAGGTGGTCCTGCATTGAGAGCTGGAGGGCACCACAGCACAGAAAGGACCTCCCCAATCAGATTGAGTGATTGGCAGCTGCTGGTAAAGCTGAACTGTGCCTAGGAAGTAGGGAAACGGTGTTTCTGACCCCCCTAAAACTGGCTAGGTTTGGTAGAGGGGAGGCAAGGATATGTGTAACAGTTAAATAAACAATTTTTCTTTTCACTCAAATATAACATTCAGAGTTGTAATTTTGGCAGCGGGCAATCGGACCCCTAATTAAAGGGCCCATGGGTTTGTTTTCAATTGGAGCAGCCCAGGGGTTCTGTAACATGCTGTTCAATACAATGCTTACATAGTCTCAGTGGTATGAGCAACAGCTACAGATCTAGAAAGATTTATTTATACAGCATAGGTCCTGCAGGCAGGGCCCCACTGGGATTCAGCTGCATGTCTTCGCAGCTCTAGCCTTGTTCCCAAATCATCAACCTTGTCATACTGGGTGGCAATGAACCTGTTGATTTCCTTATCATTTTACAATCAGAAGACGTTTCCCTCCTATTTCTTTACCCTAGTATCGTCGTCGGCAGCCGTCCGTCTCGAGAGACGATGGTGTAGCTTCTTAAGAGTCTATCTGCACCGCCGAGAATGGCTGTGCAGTCCGACTCGGGAGTGACATGGTATCTGTCTCCTCCCGTGTTGAATCGACATCTTGTGATGACGCTGAAGCTACAGAGCCTGGGCAGGGTAATATGGAGGGTCTGCTGTTGCCCATGCAGCAGACCCCCCCTCTCTTCGCAGCTGAAGTGTCCAAGGGAAAGACGGAGTCGATACAGCTTGGCTTCAGGTGCTCCGCAGGAGTTGCCGGTGTTGACTACAACGTCAAACCGCCTTAGGGACTCCGGCTCCGGATTTTCTGTCGGGGTTTACTCCCTTAGCCTTTCCCCTGAAGAGGTATGCCGCAAGGCAGCGGAGGTTTTTTGGAGTCAGAGTTTTCCTTCTCTGATGTACCCTGACTGAAAGATCGAACCAGCGACACTTAGCTCGCAGGCCGACGCTCAATCCACTGAGCTAAACCAGCCAGGGACATTTACCCTAGTATAATCTTTTGCAAATGCCACACTGATGTGCTGGTGTATGTTTATATTCTTATATGGCATCACGTAATGAATCACCGCAGCTTTATGAGTACCTATTGGTCTGTGCTCGCTGGTTAGTAGAAAGGGAGGGTGAATGTTGTTTCTTCTTTGATTGCTCACAGAAATCAGTGGTGGATTAGTAGGAGGGCAGTCAATGGGTCAGAGAAGCATGACCTGGGGAAGAACTGTTGTCACCCTAGCTCAACTCCATGAAGTGGCAATATTTTGTGCCACTTTTCAGGGGATGATTCTTAGCTTTTTAAGCTCTGAAATTCATCTGCAAGGGCATTCAGAGTTGTTTGGATCTCTAAGGCTATGTCGTGGAGGTATGAGAATGGCAGGAATCTGGCTCATGGCGCTGGAGGTGCTAAGTCAGTGTCTGTGTCTCTGACTCTCATTCAGGCTTCACTTCCCACCCCAGCCACCACCCTAAGGACATGCTCTCTCTTTAGGTGTGTTAACAAAAACGCTTCCAGTTACAGTTACCTTTTACTGGCCTGGGAATTTTGCCATTTGTCTCTTTGCCATCGCTTTGAGCACCTCTGTTAGAGTTCTTTCTTTGTTTATATCATCCAGCTCCCAGAGGGCAGATTTTTACCTTTATCTTCAACGTCTTAGGGAATCGTCAATTTGGGTCATGTCTGCCACCTACGGCCACCAGATGGGAATGCATGAGTTCTAGGACTACTTTTTTTTTTCTTTTTCTTTCTTCTTTCCTTCCTTCCTCCTCCCCCCCTCTTTCTCTTTCTTTCTTTCTTTTCTTTTTCTTTCTTCCCTTTCTCTCTCTCTCTTTTTTTGGTATAGCATTAATTTTTTTTCTTTTAATTCTCAATTAGTTGACATTCAATATTATGTTAGTTTCAGGTGTACATCATGGTGGTTAGACATTTACATAACTTATGAAGTGATCACCCCCATAAGTCTAGTACCCACCTGGCACCATACATAGTTATTACACTATTACAGACTGTATTCCCTGTGCTGTACTTGACATTCCCATGACTGTTTTGTAACTGCCAATTTGTACTTCTTAATTCCTTCATTTTTATAAAAAATTTTTATTGTTAAGATTTTATTTATTTATTTGTAGAGAGAGGGGAAAGAACGGAGAAAGAGAGGGAGAGAAACATGATGTGTGAGAGAAACAGTGATTGGTTGTCTCTCACATGCCCCCAACTGGGGACCTGGCCCACAACCCAGGCATGTGCCCTGACTGGGAATCGAACCGGCAACCTTTTGGTTTGCAGGCCAGTGCTCAATCCACTGAACCACACCAGTCAGGGCAAGTCGTTCATTTTTTAAAAGTGTATATTATTGATTATGTTGTTACAGTAGTTCCAATTTTTTCCCCCTTTGCTCCCATATGCCCAGTACCCTCCTTCCCTCCAGCAATCCCACCCGCCTTAGTTCATGTCCATGGGTCATACATATAAGTTCTTTGGCTTCACCCTTTCCTATATTATTCTTAATTTCCCCCTGTCTATTTTGTACCAACCAATTAATCACTGCACCATTTCCCCATTTCTTCCCCTTCCTCCTCCCAACTGATAACCATCCAAATGACCTATTCTGGTTTCCTTATTCGGATTTTGTTTTTATTTTTTAGATTCATTTGTTGATAGTTGTGAGTTGTCATTTTAGTGTTCATAGTTTTGATCTACTTTTTCTTAAGTAAGTCCCTTTACCGTTTCATATGATAATGGCTTGGTGATAATGAATTCTTTTAGCTTTACCTTGTCTGGGTAGCACTTCATCTGCCTTTCCAGTCTAAATCCTAGCTTTGCTGAATAGAGTAATCTTGGTTGTAGGTCCTTGCTTTTCATTACATTGAATACTTCTAGCCAGTCCCTTCTTGTCTGCAAAGTTTCTTTTGAGAAATCAGCAGATAGTCTTATAGGCACCCCTTTGTAGGCAACTCTCCACTTCTTTCTTGTTGCTTTTAGGATTCTCTCTTTATCTTTCACCTTTGGCTTTTTAATCATGATGTGTCTTGGTGTGGTCCCCTCTGGATCCAGCTTGCCTGGGAATCTCTGTGCTTCCTGGACTTGTATGTCTGTTTCCTTCGCAAAATTTGGGAAGTTTTCCTTCATTATTTTTTCACATAAGCTTTCAATTTTTTGCTCTTCCTCTTCTCCTTCTGGCACCCCTATGATTTGGATGTTGACATGTTTAAAGTTGTCCCAGAGGTTCCTAAGCTTCTCCTCATTTTTTTCAATTCTTGTTTCCTCATTTCGTACTGGTTGACTGTTTTTTTCTTCCTTATGTTCCAAATCATTGATTTGAACTCCAGTTTTCTTCCCTTGACCGTTGGTTTTGTGTGTATTTTCCTTTGTTTCACTTAGCATAGCCTTCAGTTCTTCTCTTATGCATTTGCCAAACTCAAGCATTCCTGTCAAGCCTGTGAGCATCTTTATCACCAGTATTTTGAATTCTGTGTCTGTTAGGTTGGCTATCTCCTTGTCACTTAGTTCTCCCACTGGAACCTTGATTCTTTCCCCCTTTGGGCCCATACTTCTCTGTCTTCTCATCTTGACAGGCTCCTGTGTTTGTTTGCTTCTGTGTCTTAGGTAGAGCTGTTGCTCCTGTTATGTTGTAAGGGGTGGAGCCTTAGCTATTTGTCAGACCAGGGTGACCTGTTTCACCACGTTGTGGCGCTGTGTGTGTGGGAGGGGTCTGAGAGGAAACAATGCCACTTGCCCAGCACTTGTCCCTTTTCCAGGCACTTCTCCCACTTCTCTATGGAACTGGTGCTTCTCTAGCTGTTGCCCTGGCTGTCGTCTCCAGAGTGGATGGGTCTGCGGAAGTTCTAGGATGGTGGGGTCCCTTTAAACAAGCGGACTCTGCTGAGAGACTGGCAGTTTCTGCCTCTGCCCCAACCCCCACTGGTTTGCACAATCAGAAGCAATGAGGCTTGATTTTCCCTGATGCTGGGACTGTGAGCTGCTATGTTTGGTGAGGAGCTGTGAATGCTCCCCAGGTGTCCCTCCTGACTTTTTAAAACGTGTAACCAAGCTTTCCGCCAGCCTGCCGCTGCTGCCGCTGCCGCCGCCACCACTCTGCATTCTCTCCGTCCCGGCTCTGACCTTGCCCATGACCCAGGTATGTGCCCTGACTGGGAATTGAACTTGTGACCTTTTGGTTTGCAGGCCAAGGCTCAATCCACTGAGCCATAGCAACCAGGGCTGGTTGTCTCTAGTTTTGAGGTAGTCGTATTCCTTCTCAATTGTGGAGGGAGATGCAGCGTGTCTGTCTACGCCTCCATCATGGCCGGAAATTAATTCCTTCATTTTTTTTCACTCAGTCCTCCAAACTTCCTCCCACCTGGCAATCGTCAGTCTGTTTGTTCTTTGTATCTCTAAGTCTCTTTCTGTTTTGTTTGTTCATTTTGTTTTTTAGATTCCACATATAACTGAAATCATATGCTCTTTGTTATTTCATTGTACCATATCTTCTAGGTCCATCCATGTTGTCTAGGACTAGTTCTTGCTGCGTACAACACTTCCTGTTAATTTCAGGCTTCCAAGCAGAGGAACAGATGGTTATCTCTTTATTGGTGTTTCTCTAAATTGTTTCTATCATCTGGACCTCATACAAAAGCTTATTATTTTTTAATGGTCACAGGTTGGACATGACTAGCTCCACCTCTAAAATCTAAAACTCTAAAAGCTCACACTCTGATCACAAACTCCAACCTTTCTAGCTCTCAACCCATGTCCACAACTCCCAACCCTCAACCTTAGGAGAATTTTGAAATACATTAAATCTCTCCATCTGACGCCTCCTGGCCACCTTTCCTTCCCAATCCTTAGCCGGATGGGCTGTCACTTTAACTGCTCTCTTATCAGGCAGCTCAAGGCTCCCATCCTAAAATCCTTCTGCACCTGCCCTGCACATCACAAAGCCAAACCCGCATTGACTTTTGCTTCTACACATGGGTAGCCATGTTTTGCTGAAGAAAAAAGTCATTAAGCAGATTGAAATCACTTCAAATTTATAATCTTCAACTTTAACTGTATTCATCTTTCAATAATTCCTCTACCTGATGATGACAATTAGCTCCCCAGCCCTCCATTTAGCAGGTAGAAATTTTCACCCTTCCTCTCCAGGCCTCTAACTCAACCCAAATTCTGCCTCCCTTAGTCCTTATTTATCTGTTTCATAGATTAAATGGAGGCTATTCAGTAGACACTTAAGCACTGGTACTTCCCAATGTAAACACTTATTCACAGCCACATACATCCGTACTTCTTTCCTTCTTTCTTGGAGGGGCAGCTGTCTCTCCCTACAGCATTTTAAGTCTAATTCTTACACCTGGGCTCTGATTAGGTGTGGCTTTAAAAAACCATTTGTTTTATTTCTAACCATGGCAACCTTTCTCTGCTAGTTCCTCCTCCTGAGCCTAAAAAATGTGCTCAAAAATTAAACAAAAGCCCTCCATTAATTCTACATTTTCTTCTACCTATAACTCCCTCTACCCTTACACTCAGTTAGGGTCCTTAGTCTACACTCCTCTCTGCCTTCATCTGTCGTCATTGTTTCCCCAACTTGCTATCATTTGTCTCCTGCCCCCAGTGTACTATTGAAATGATTCTGGAAAATGTTATCAGTGTCCCTCTTGGAAAATTACATGGATTTCTACTTGATCTCAATACAGAAGTTACCATGGTTGGCCCCATTATCATTAGTGGGCTTTTGTCATCATTTTCGCTGCCCACCATAAAACCCTCTTCTTCTGCTGAATGATTTCTCCACCCTGTGAATCTTGGAGGAGACAGACACTACATTTCCCAATGGAAACTGAAAGTAGAGTCATTTCCAGCCTCCTTTGCAGATAGGGCACTACCTGTGACCTAGGCTTGGTTATTTTGATACATCTACTCCAAACATTTAGTCCATAGCTAGTGATGCAAATAATTGGAGAAAGAAGACTTCTCTCTGAGAGTAGAGAGCATGGCTGCAGTATCTAGTTTCTTCTCATTTAGGCAGTGAATGTAGTCCAGACTTCAGAAACTGCAACAGTGGTGGCCCTAGCCAACCAATTCTGTGGTGTGATTTGTGACTGTGGTTCTGATTGCAGAGCCTCTGGCCCTTCCAGGTGACTTACTGTGCTGCCCAATAACCTTACTATTTTCCCCTTCCAGATTGGTTTCTGCTGGTTTTGAAATTGTGTTTTATTGATTATGCTATTACAATTGTCCTGATTTTTTCCCCTTTGCCCCCCTCCACCCAGTACTCCCCACCCCAATTCCCTCTAGCAATCCCCCTACCATTGTTCATGTCCCTGGGTCATGTATGTAAGTTCTTTGGCTACTCCATTTCTTGTACTGTACTTTACATCCCCAGGGCTATTCTGTAACTACATATTTGTACTTCTTAATCCCCACAACTCTGCACTCATTCGTCCATCTGCCTCCCATCTGGCAACCATCAAAGTACTATGTGTTTCCATGATTCTGTCTCTGTTCTTCTTGTTTGCTTAGATTCAATTGTGAATAGATTTGTGTTTATTGACATCTTATTGTTCATTGTTTTGATCTTCTTTTTCTTAAATAAGTCCCTTTAACATTTCATATAATAACGGCTTGGTGATGATGAACTCTTAGTTTTTTCTTGTTTTGGAAGCTCTTTATCTAACCTTTGGCCCTGAATGATATCTTCGCTGGGTAGAGCAATCTTGGCTGTAGGTCCCTGCTTTTCATGACTTTGAATATTTCTTCGCAATCCCTTCTAGCCTGCAAAGTTTCTTTTGAGAAGTCAGCTGACAATCTTATGGGAATTCCCCTGTAGGTAACTGTTTTTCTCTTGCCACTTTTAATATTTTCTCTTTATCATTAACCTTTGGTATTTTAATAATGGCATGTCTGGAGTGGACCTCTTTGCATCCATCTTGTTTGGGACTTTCTGTGCTTTCTGGACTTCCATGTAAATTTATTCCCTTCACCAAGTTAGGGAAGTTTTCTTTCATTATTTTTAAAAATAGATTTCCAATTTCTTGCTCTTTTTCTTCTCCTTCTTGCATCCCTATGGTGTGAATGTTGGAAGGTGTGAAGTTGTCCCAGAGGCTGCTTATACAATCCTCATTATTTTGTATTCTTCTTTCTTCTTGTTCTGGTTGGTTGTTTTTTGCTTCCTTATGTTCTGTACCATTGGTTTGATTCTCAGCTTCATCCACTCTACTGTTGTTTCCCTGTAAATTGTTTTTTATTTCAATTAGTGTATCCTTTGTTTCTGACTGGATCTTTTTTATGCCGTTGAGGTCTTCATGAAGTTCCTTGAACATCCTTATATCCAGTGTTTTGAACTCTGCATCTGATAGATTGCTTATCTCCTTTTAGTTAGTTCTTTTTCTGGAGTTTTGATCCGTTCTTTCCTTTGGACCATGTTTCTTTGTCTCCTCATTTTAGCAGCCTCCCTGTGTTTGTTTCTATGTTAAAGAGAGCTGCTTTGACTCCCTGTCTTAGTAGCATGGTCTAAAGTAGTAGGTGTCCTGTAGGGTCCAGTGGCACAGCCTTCTCTATCATCCAAGCTGGGTACTCGGGGTGCACCCTTTGTGTGGGCTGAGTACACCCTCCTCTTGTAATTGAGCTTGATTGCTGTTGGCAGACCAATGGGAGGAATTTAGTCAATGATTGGCAGTGACCAGTTACCACCAGGTTGATGGAGTCTCATATGTGGCATCAGCTTGCCAGCTCTGTGGGAGGAGGGTTTAGAAAAAGTACAATGACCTCTGCTTCCCTTGATGCCAGCCACTTCAGTTTCTCCCTGTATGCCACTGCTGCCTTTTAAGCTGCTGCCCTGGTGCTGGAGCTCAGAGGGAGTGAGTCTGAGTAGGTGAGTCTGTGTGGGCTTTTTAAGAGAAACTACTTGGGCTCCAGCAGTTTCTTCCACCGACTCAATTCCCACTGTTTTTTAGAGGCAGAAGTTGTGGAGACTTATCTTCCTGGCACTGGTACCCTGGGCTGGGGGGCCTGGTGTAGGGTTGTTTCTCCTTGCTCCCAAGATATCCCTCCTGAATTTTTATCCACCACACGTGGGTGAGGGACCAGCCCATTTTGCATCTGTGCCCCTCCTAGCTGTCTGGAGGAATGTGGTTTCTTTAATTCCGTAGTTGTCAGACTTCCCTTCAACTTGATTTTTAATGGTTCTTCTATATTTCAGTTGTAATTTTGATGTGGTTGTGCAAAGAGGCAAGCCATGTCTTTCTACACTGCTATCTTGACTGGAATTCCAGTTTCTGCTGTTTGATTCCTTTTGTTTGTTTGTTTCTGCTGTTTGAGATTAAGAACTCTGACCAATACAACTTCATTTTTGTGATACCACCTTTGATTGATAAATTCTACTCCTATTTTCTTCTTCCTCCAATTGGCAACCATTCTAATGCTTTATCATGTATCTTTGAACTTGAATATGTCCTTATATAATGTGTGAAGTTTTTGTGCGCTTCTTTTCCAGTTCACATGAATGGTGTTTTGTCAGGGACCTTTTCCTTTTCTAACTTTTAAAACCTCAGCTCTAAACTTTAAAAAGAAAAATCTAGCATGTTGCCTTTAACTTTTGCAGAGTTGTTTCCACCTTAAGTCTGGGGTTTAAAACTCCTCTCTACTATATAAATATTGCAATGAGTATTCTCAACTATGAGAATCTTTCTCTCTCTGGTATAGTTCACCAGGAGTGGGATTGTAGTGATATAGGGAATATATCTATTAAATTTACTTAAGCACTGTCAAATTGCCCCCCAGAGTGATCATAAGAGTCACTTACTGTAGGAGAATATAAAGTTCTTCTCGACCTTCTTATGATATTTGTCTGGTTCTGAAAAGTAAGGAGAAAAGTACATAAATTTTATTGAATTTTTAGATGTACGTGGGAGCCTTCACAAGAGAAAAAAGCCTGTTGAAGTGATCAGAGCAGGAAGCTTTTATACCTTTGAGACAAAGAAAGGATATATTTGTGAAGGATTGAGGGCATAGACAGGTTTGGTCTATGAGTGATAAATGGTGAAGAAGTAACTAGCAAGATAACAGTTAGTTTAACCAGGTTTGTTTGTATAGATTTCCCAGTCCCAAATTCCCTGTTTCTGATGGTAAGAATGTCTTCCTTCCTCTTGGTACAGGGAGGGTACCATTCACATGGGAGTTTTGTGAAATGTTTCAGGAAAGAAGGGCAAGGACAGGAGGTCAGAGTGATCTTCTCACTTTTGCCTGTTTTTCAAATTTCTTCATCCTAAGATATTCTACATGCCAAGGTCCCATATTCTGGAGTAGCATGTCCTGAACCCCATCATAACCAACAATATTCCCATTCTTTATATTCTTGCCAATACCTATTACCCATTATTCTAATCTTAGTAATGTAATGTATATGTTAATTTTTTGTTTTTATTAAATTTATTAGGATAACATTGGTTAATATTATATAATTTTCAGGTGCACAAGATTATGATGTGGTATCTGTATACTCTATTGCATGCTCCCCTCCATAAACCTAGTTTCCTTCTGTTGGTAGTAATTTTTAAAAACATTTTATTTATTTTTAGAGAGAGGGGAAGAGAGGGAGAGAAACATCAATGTGGGGTTGCCTCTTGCGCACCCCCAACTGGGGACCTGGCCCGCAACCCAGGCATGTGCCCTGACTGGGAATCGAACTGGCAACCCTTTGGTTCACAAGCCAGCCCTCTAGCCACTGAGCCACACCATCCAGGGCTGTTTGTGGTGATTTTTTAATAGCTGCCATAGAAAACTGAAACAAACAGATTGATGGGTTTTTTTTGTTTGTGTGTTTTTGCTTAAGTATACACCTGTGAAACCACTATCTGGAACACAGAGGTTGAAGGTATGTACCTCAATGTAGTGGGGTGGGAACAGCAGAAGTGGCCTAAGGCAGATTCCCTGACAGCAGAGACCTCAATAGCAGACATCTTTGAAGGGAGCCAGAGCAGAACATGACGGCAATGATCAATGCTCCAGGATTCCTGAAAGTAATTGGGAGACATTTTGCAAGGAGATGATTGACATTGTAAATGTGACCTCTAGTTGATTCAGTTCTAGATTGGGGTGGGCTGGGAACACATGAATTCCTTTCTACTCCACCCTCAACTATATAGCTTAAGAACTATACCTCATACGTGGTTGTATTTCTAGCTCCTACAACATTTCCTGGCCTAGGATAAATACTCACTAAATGCTTATTGAATGAAGAATGCTACAATCTCTTGATTTATTCTCTACCACCTGCAAAATAAGTTTTCTCCTATGTTGAAATTATGTTTATTATTATTTTTTTTAGAAATAAATGATAGCCCTGGCTGGTGTGGCTCAGTGGACTGAGTGTCAGCCTGAGAACCAAAAGGTGGCTCGTTCAATTCTCATTCAGGGCACATGCCTGGGTTATGGCCCAGTTTCCCCCATTTGGGGTTGTATCTCTCACACACTGATGTTTCTCTCCCTCTCTTTCTCCCCACCTTTCCCTTTCTCGAAAAGTAAATAAATAAAATCTTAAAAAAATAAATGATTGAGAAATATTCAAGAGTCTTAGAGTGTGCAAACTGGAAACACAGCTAGAAAAAAAATCCAGAAGTGTTCCAAATAAGAAGGAGAAGTTCAAAGTTCTGAGAGTAAAAAGTACGGTCTGAAGGATTATCAGTCCTGCATTCTTCGCCCTAGGATTGGTCCAGGACAATTATCACTTAGATGTCAGGCAGTCAGGATGATGGGTGCTGGGTGCTCCAGAGCATGTGTGCCAGGAGATGTGGTCAGGCCCCGGTGGTCTGGATAATGGATGGCGTTTGGATGGCAGGGGCTATTAGGTGGCCTTGATATATCAGTTCTTCAGTGGGTAATTAAGATTACCTGGAGGTCCAGATTATGTCCGGACATTGACACAGGATAGATAACTGGTTTATTATAAAAGGATGTAACTCAGGAACAGTCACGTGGAGGAGGTGCATAGAACAAGGGATGAGGAAAGGGCAGTGCAGAGCTTCCATGGCCTCTGCTAGGATGCTGTTCTCCCCAAACCTCTACCTCTTCACGAACCTGGAAGCTCGAAATGGCATTTATTTTGCCATTTTCCTAGAAGTCCCACCTAACACTAAATTCTAAACTTCACTGCCAACTTTGGCTAAAAATTATTCAGTACTCAGCATCTGTGTTTTAATATCACCCCCACAACTTGATTTCGATCTTCTCCCTCCTGGTCTCACAGGACTTCATAATGTGTCCCTGTGACATTTGGGCTTTATGATATGACCTTGAGTCACAAGGCCCCGGTTTTAGTGAGTGGTTCCTATAATGCCTTCCCCTGGATAACACGTCCTCTGCCCCTAATCAGCCCTGGGAACAGCTACTCACTCTTTGAGACCAGGTCAAATATCGTCTCCACAAGGAAAACTTCAATCCCCTTGGCAGAATTAGTCACCTCCTTTTTGATTTACAGAGCATGTTGTTCTCACTCTAATAGCCCTTACCTTGAGACATAATTTCTCTTTTAACATGTTTCTTCTGCATTGAAGGAAGGCCATCTCATCAGTGGGTTTATCTGGGTACCCATTGATTAGCACAGTGACTAGGATAGATAGATGGATGGATAGATAAACAGATAGATAGATTTTAAGGAATTGGTTCACAGGATTGTGGGGGCTGGCAAGTCCAAAATCTGTAGGCTAGCAATTCAGGAAACAAGTTGAATCGCTGTGTCAAGTCCAATGTTGGCAAGGCAGACCAGCAGGCTGGAAACTCAGGAGTTTCTATGTTGCAATCTTGAGGCAGAATTGTTTCTTTGCAGTATGTCATTGTTTGTTCTTAAGGCTCTCAGCTGATTGGATGAGGCTCTGTCAAGGTCATCTGCTTTACTTAAAGTCAACTGAATATAAATGTTAATCACATCTACAAATACCTTCACAGCAACATCTACACTAGCTTTTGACCAAACAATTGGACACCATAGCCTCACCAAGATGACACATAAAGTTATCTATCAGAATGCTCAATAAATGTTTGTCGTATAGATAAATGAATAGATATCCAATAAGTATTACAAAAGTTCAGGGGAAAGAGCAATGGATTTTGGCATAGATTTCCAAACTCACACTTGCCTTGACGAGTAATAGAATAATCACACTTCGTTCATTTAACAGGTAACTATGAGAATGCGAAAAACAAACCCCCAAAAACAAAAAAAAACAACCAACCAACCAAACAAACAAACAAAAAAGTAGGTAGCTAGATTGAGAAAGATGGGGAAGATACACACATTTGTGAATCAGACAAATCTAGATATATGGACGCATGCACTCTATCCATCCAATTACTTTTTTTCTAGATAAGAGCAATTATGATATTAATAAACTTTTATCAAAATTACTTCTTTTTTTTACCACTAATTGCTATGGCCCCAACAAAAACACTTGAGGCAAATGAGAATGCTTGGAAGCGGTTCTTTGTACTGATTGAAATGGTTAATTCAAGAGTATCATCTCCAGGTTTTGATGCAGCTGTGGAGCCAGCAGGGTGCAGGAAGGAGTGGGACCGAGGTCCAGTGGTTAGGGACTTGGGTGGTGAGAATAGGCACAGCTCTGACAGTAGTTCCTTATAAGACAGTATTTTCCAGGCCAGGCTCTTTCATTCAAGTGGCTTAGGAGGCAAGCGATGAAAAGATCCAAGACTTTTTCAGGAAACAAGTTTTCCTCATCTATAAAATGGCCATAGGAATAATGAAAAATATTAGGGTGAGCCAGATGAAATAACTACTATTTAAACACTTTTGGTTTATGGAAATGGCAAGTTCATATGATTCAGCCCAACAGATTAGATATTGAGTGGGAAGTAAATGGGATGTAGGTACATTGTAGGTGATCAGTAACTACTGGCCGTCTGGGCTTGGGCTGTGGTGAACCTTGGTCTGGAGGGGCGAAAGGTAGCCCAGAGACTTTTTTTTTTTTTTTAAGGTTTTATTTTTTTATAGATAATATTCCATTGTATATATGTATCAAGCTTCCTTACCCCTTTGTCTATTTTTTTTCTTCCCAGCTTTTCTTTATTGATTATATTGTTACAATAGTTCCAATTTTCTCCCCTTTACTCCCCTCCACCCAGCATCTCTCTCCCCCAGCAATCCCCCCCCCAAGTCCATACCCATGGTTCATAAAAAATAACTATCCCTCCCTCTCAGATATTAAGACCCTTTGTAATCTTGTAAAGGACAATGGGCGAAGGTCTCAAGCTCCTCTAGCTGCTTCAAGCTGGACATGGTCGTCGTCCTACCTACCCTTGGGTCCAGAAATACCTATTAATAGTGGGGGTGTGGAGGGGAGGGTGGCCTTCCCACATGGGGAAGGGTCGTGCAGACTCCAGGTCAGTTTAGCCCGGAGACTTTTAATTCAGCCCAGCAGCACACAGGTGGCAGTGAGGTCAGCTCCAGCTCTGGGCTCCAGTTGATGCAGCTCTCTCTTTAGCAAGACTGTGGTTTTCCCCAACAAATATCCTGGGTCAGTGCACCGAGTAAAAGGAATCCCAGAGTGAAAAGACTAGGAGAGCGTGTGTAAATAAAACCCAGATCTAGTAGATGAAAGTTCTATTTGTTCTATAGCCCTGCCTAATACGAAGGTACTGAAATAGAAGCAAAACTGACTGATTTTCCTTCTATAATACCCCTGTCTGCACACAGAGCTGGAGGAACTAAAGGGACTGAAGTTAACAAAGTCAGACAGTAGTAGGAAAAATATATGAGAAACAAAAGGGCGGGGGAATATTTAAACCTTTTGATCAGCTCCTCAATTAGTCATATCAAGGTTAAATTACTACTCATTGAGTAAATGGATGAACATCTCATTTAATTCTCATAACATCTTTGTTGGTGTTACCATTTCTAATTTACGGAGGAGAAAAGATTAGACAATTTTTTCTAGAATGTTCTCAAATAGAGTCAAGTGTTATTTCTCACCAGTTGTTAAGAATTCTGTGAAGCCCTGGCTGGTGTGGCTCAGTGGATTGAGCGCCAGCTTGTGAACCAAAAGGTCACTAGTTGGATTCCCAGTCAGGGCACATGCCTGGGTTGCAGGCCAGGACCCTAGCTGGGGACATGCAAGAGGCAGCCAATCCATGTAGCTCTCTCATATTGCTGTTTCTCTTTCTCCCTTGCCCTCTCTCTAAATGTAAATAAATAAAATATTTAAAAAGGAGAAAACAAAAGAATGCTGTGAAGCTGGCTTTCAGCACACTTCTGTTGATTTCAAAAAATCTTGTAATTAAAAAATGACTGCCTTCAGGGAGGGAGAACTGGATGAAAGAAGGTGAGGAGAGTAGCCAAAGAACATATATGCATGACCCATAGACACAGACAACAGGGTGGTGATGGCCAGAAGGAAGGGGTGTGGGTGGAGGTGGGCAAAGTTGTTGAGGGGTAGCAAATGGGGACATCTGTAATAGTGTCAACAATAAAAATAAAGGAAAAAAAAAAAAAACTGCCTGGGCAGCCTTACAAAAGTACATTCTGTTTCATGTGGTTATATGCTCAGTTTCTCCAAATACCATGTCAGAGGTGCTTTTCAGATTGACTTTCTTATTGTAGTTGCCAACTATTTCTTCTTCCCTTAGAGTTTTTAATTATATGATTTGGATTATTGAGGTTATATTCACTTTCTTTAAAAAGCCCAATTTAACAAGGGTGAGAATAGGAGGAAACTTTTCTGCACTAAGGTTAGGATCCAATAATCATATTAGTGGTGTTAAAAAAAAAAGCGAGCTGCTGACGCATTCATTTTTTCCATCCAGGAAGAAAGTAATAGAAATGGCTAATAGTTTAAATTGGGTTTTTATAAAAATAAATCTGAAAGAAACATATTTCCCTCTTCTTTTGAAAACCAGCATTCTTTTCTATTTATAGCAGCCATGCTATCTCATTATATCAACTTGGAAATTATAGGAAAGTATAAGGAAGAAATAACAATTTAAACTCCCTCCTCCATGAGAGAGCCACTGTAGTAAACCTTATAGTGTGTATTTTCCTCCAGCCTGGAAAAGAGTTTTTATTGTTTCAGCTGAAAAGAATCCTGCTGAAAAATAACTACATCGGTGACATGATTGTTCAGAAATAAAGGGAGGAAGGTGAACTGGCTGGGAAATCTTTTCATGCTTTTACCCTTGTTCTGATTTAATCATTTCAGAGTGACAGAGGACAGTGTGAACTGTAAGATTGCTCCAGAATGCTTACAGGATCTCATAGACACAAACTTTTCACTAGAGTTTCTACATTCATTAGCAGTACTAGCCCAAGGTCAACTTTATCTGATCCTTTAACAAGTGGGCATTCTCCTGAATATTAAAGTAGAGGTTCTAGACTTCGGAATACAAAGGGGTTTGGGGGATAATTTTGACTTAAGTGCGACTAATTTCCATGAATATTTTTACTGGCACAAACATTTTGGGAAAGTAAAAGTGAATAAAATATAATTTTACTTTGAAATTGAAGAGGGGACTTTTAAAGTAATTGAGGAGAGGAATACAAGACCTCGTAGTGTGTGCTCCTGCCCAGCTCCTGCATTTGGCTGCTACTACAGAGATCTGAAATGACATAGGCTTAAACCATGTAGGCTAGGATGGCTTCATAATGTCATCATGTCCTGGGTCTATTCCAACTTTTTGTCCCACATTCTTAACCAGGAGCACAGTGGTTTTCACAGTCGCATGATGGCTATTGCAGCTTTTCCTGTCACATCCATTTTGAGGTAGGAAGATAGAAACAGGATATATTAACTTACTAAGGCTGCCATGACAAAGTATCACAGACTGGGTGGCTTAAACAGAAATGCTTTTTAAAAGATTTTATGTATTTCTTTTTAGAGATAGGGGAAGGGAGGGAGAAAGGGAGGGAGAAAGAGAGGGAGAGAAACATTTATGTGCGAGAGAAACATCAATTGGTTGCTTCTCGAATGCTCCCAGCTGGGGACCTGGCTCACAACCCAGACTTGTGCCCTGACTGGGAATTGAACTGATGACAACTAATGACGCTTTGGTTCACAGGTCATTGCTCAATCCACTGAACCACACCAGCCAGGGCCATTTTTTAATCACAGTTCTGGAAGCTAGAAGTTGGAGGTCAGGGTGGTGGCAGGGTCAGATACTTCTTAGCCTCTCTGTGTTCTCACATGATCTTTCTCTGTCTCCTTCTTTGTGTTCTAATCTGCTCTTTCTGCTTCAGCGCGCATGCCCCTGGCTGGCTGTGCCTGGCTCTGCAGACCCATGAATAAATGCCTCGTTTTCTGCTGAAGTCCTGTGTTGCAGTGTTTTAAGGTGAGCGTTTCTCACATATTGGATTAGTGTCCAACCTAATTACTGCTCTAAAGGTCCTATGTTCAAATACAGTCACATCCTAGGGATTAGGACTTTAACATACGCATTTTGGAGGGGAATGCAATTCAGCCTATAGCAAAGTAGAAAAGCAAAAGTGTGTGTATGTCTCAGCTGATCAGCTCTCCTTACTGGGCTTTGCCTGAAGCCCCAAATCACAACCATGTGCATCTCATCACTTGTCTTCTGTAAAGAGGTGGGAAATGTAATTTTTTACAGCTTGACACATTGCTGTACTTACTAAACTTAGGCTTTGGTTGGTAAAGAAGAAAGGGGAAATGGGCATGTGAATGATCTAGCCAGACACTACTGAAGTTAATGTGACTTTATTCATGGCCACATACTATTATGGCTCTGTAATCTATGGCTTATACCTGTGAAGAATATATAATACATTATTTGACTATGACTATCTACTCACTGGGGTTGATATTGGGGCCTGTGCTATATGGCAAGGAGTGTGGGGGTTGGCCATCTGCCAGAGCCCTGAGTATTTCCAGTGAGTGTTGCGTGTGGGTCTGCCTCTATGAGAGTGGTGTGGTGTAGGCAGGGGAGAAGAGCACCAAAGGAAAAGCAAGAGAGAGAAGTGAGAGAGGAAGTGTGTGAGTAGGGAACAGGATGAGGACCAGAGGAGAGGATAGACTGTGAATGAAAACAAGTGCTGGTGTGAGGAATAAGCAGGTCTCCTTTCCAGACACTGCAGTGCCCACTGCCAGTGGTAGGACAGGAGAGTGGTGGGCTAGTGACAGGGGTGTACGGATCACCCAGGCAAGCAGTCACTCCAAATTAAGCCTGAAAGGAAACTGCAGTAAATAGAAGAGAATGAAAGTGAGAAAGAGAGAGACAGACAGACAGACAGAAAGATCCTGAACAAGCCCTGGAACAGTGTGGGGCCAGGTGAGGAGCTCCAGTTGGGAGCAGTCCTAAAAACCCACCAGGATTGCTGCAGAAAGCTCCAGCTCTTCAGTGAAAAGGAAATCCTTCCACTTGGTACTAACTCTTACTCTTCTATGAGCTTGCAGAGTTCTGAGTCATTGATTTCCTATGCTACTGAAGCGTGAAATGATGCTAAAGATGAATGTTATAAACATTGGGCTAAGTCTGCTCATTTCCCTCACAGTCACTGCCTGTGATCCCTGTACCCCCCAGTCCTTGTGCATGAGTTAGCCACCAAAGTTTTAACTGAAATGCATAATTTGATTTCTGCTGCAAATGCCGCAGTGCCCTTCCATCAGCTGAGGCAGGCAGAGATCCCTAGGCTGGGAAAGAGGGACTGTGTTACCATGGTGATGAGATGACTGGCTGAGCAAGGAGCTAAGCACCCTCTGTGGAGGAATAGAAAGAAGTTTCTCACTCTTATCCCTGATGAGTCATAGCTGATTTACCAACACCCTTAATCTTCATTAAAAGCTGATGTCTCCTACTAGAGAGAAAAGTAAGAACAATGGTAAAGGTGGGAAGGGGTTGGTATTCCACCAATATCATTTAGGTTTTCTGGTTTTATGTATGTATGAAGGCTATGTATAAAGTTAAATTTTAAAGTGCCAGTCACATTTTGAAGGGTGCAATATACTAGTAAATTAGGTTATTAGCTATATAATATTGAACAGCATAGTCAACCTGTTACAGAACCCCAGCCTATGCTGTTCTGGAACAGCTGTGATGTCTGATTGCCCACTGCCAAGAAACATGACTCCCAATACAAAAGTTTGGTGGGAAAGGAAAATGGGTTTACTTAAAAGTCTTACAAATTCAGAATAATGTTAGTTTTCTACAGTTATGTCCCACTACCTTTAAAACACCCCAAAACACTTAGTACTGCCTTCCCCTTTCAAACCGGCCAGTTTTAGAACACACCAGTCAGAAGTACCACTTTTCAGAAAAGCAGAAGTCCACGGCTTCGTATTCCTGGTCACAGTTCAGCATTTTAGGCATCTCCCATTAATCCACGCTTGGTTAGGCAAGTCCCCACAGTTCCAGCCTCCTCAGCCATGCTGCCGTGTTCTCCAGGCAGCTTTCCCAGTGGGTCTCCTTTTCTTGCTCCAGACCTCATAGCAGACTGTCACCAAACCATGTGGCTTCTCCCTTACATACCAGATCTCCTAGCCTACTTCCGTCTACCCCCTTTTGGACTTCATGGCTTCTCTCTCCTTTTATCCCTATGGCTCTCCCTAATTTTAAATATGACCCAGAGCACCATACATCACTATTACGAAAAGTATCTTAAGCCCCATCAGCTTGCCATAGATATGCGAAGTACCTTAAAAGCTATACTATCTCCTTCCCCCATCCCTAAAACCACAAGCTGTGGGAACTACTCTGAACTGTGGGGACTTTGGGGACCCATCCCCGCTCTGTTACAAACCTTTTAAACCTGTGTTAGAATACATGTACTTCCTTTTAAGATTGATTTGGAAGTAGAGAACATTCTTTAAGATGTTTGTTGACATATTCCTGAGGGTATTTTCTTTATATCTCCAGTGCTTGTGGCAAGTGGTGTGTATGTAATAAATGAATGCTTAAAAAAAATCATTCATATAAACACTCATACATTGCTGGTAAGAATACAAAAGGGTACTGGAAAACAGTTTGGCAGTTAAACATACTTTTATCATACATGGTGGGTAATTTTATGTGTCAACTTGGCTAGGTTATGATGTCCAGTTGTTCAGTAAATTCTGGTGTAGATATAGCTATGAAGGTATTTTTTAGATGTGATTAATATTTATAATTAGTAGACTCTGAATAAAGCTGACTACCCTCCATAATTTGGATGGGCCTAATCTGATCAGTTGAAGGCTTTCAGAGCAAAGGCTGAGGTTTCCCAAAGAAAATGTAATAATGGCTCAAAATTGCAACATAGAAACTCTTCCTGAGTCTCTTGCTTGCCAGCCTGCCTGCTGATTTGGGGCTTGAGACTGCAACATCAGCTCTTTGCCCACTCCCCTCTATATAGAAGAATGGATAGATATAATTTGCTATTGGTTTTATTTTCCTGGAGAATCCTGAGTAGCACACAATTCATCAATCATAGTCTTAGGCATTTACCTGTAAGAAATAAAAATTTATGGTCATGTTAAGATCTGCATGTAAATGTTTCTATCAGCTTCATTCACAATTGCCAAAGATAGAAACCAAATGCCCTTGACTTGGTGAATGAAGAAACAAACTGTGGTTCATCCATGTAACGGAATATTAATCAGCAATAACAAGAAAATGACCATTGGTATGTACAATAACTTGGATAAATCTCAAAGCATCATGCTGAGTGAAAGAAGCCAGTATCAAAAGTATCAAAAGTACAACCATGAATACTCTATCCAGCGAAATTGTCATTCGGAATAGAAGGGCAGAGAAAGTGTTTCCAGGACAAAATAAAACTGAAAGAGTTCATTAGATCCAAACCACTGTTATATGAAATGTTAAAGGGACTGGTTTAGAAAAAGGAGGATCAAAACTATGAACACTAAAATGAAAACTGCATCATAAGAACCAACAACAGAAGCTAGAGAATTGAAACAAAGGCAAACTAAACAGGCAACGAGAGTGGAAAAAGAACTATAGGTATGGGGAACATATTGGGGGGGAGGTCAGCAGGGAGGGGGAAGGGGGAGAGGGAGGGAGATGATATAGGAATTAAGGAGCATGGTAGGAGGGAATGGAATAGACAGAGAGAGGTTGAGAAGAACTATATGCACAACTAATGGACATGGTCTAAAAGGGGGGGACAAATGGAGGGAGGGGGGCCACCGGGTGGAGGGGAGCAGAGGGAAGGGAAATTGGGACAAATGTAACATTATAATCAATAAAACACGTTAAAAAAACAGTATCAAAAGTCTATATGAGTCATTTAAAATAAAATTTTGGGAAAGGCAAACATACATGGGTAGAAAAGACATCAGTGGTGCCAGGGCCTGGAGCTGAGGCTGAAATGGCCAGCAGAGCAACACGAAGAACTGTGTTAGAGTGATGGAAATAGTCTATTCTTGATTGTGCTTACATGACTGTATGCATTTGTCAAAACTCATGACTCTGGACACTAAATA
The DNA here is from genome assembly GCF_987537825.1 of Furipterus horrens. NCBI lineage: Eukaryota > Metazoa > Chordata > Mammalia > Chiroptera > Furipteridae > Furipterus > Furipterus horrens. The sequence continues at coordinate 140,593,470 of NW_028327174.1, forward strand.
GGATAATTCTATTGTAGGCAAATTAAACCTCAATGAACCTGAGTTTAAAAATAATAGTTATTTTATGGTTGTTCTTGTAATCTTTTATCCTGTTGGAAAATATGGTAAAGAAATTAATTCTAATAAATCTTTGGTTTCTTCAGGGAGACAGAAGTACTTGATAAACTATAACATAAAACAAAAAAAAATTTTCAAGGCTAACAAAAGGTTTCTGTGAATTAGAAATTCTGATTTGTTTGAGATTTATTGATAGGTTATTTTGGAACAGGAGCATTTTGTAACTATTTAGTGTAGTAGAAAAATCAACATATAAATATTAGGTTATATTTAGGCTTAATTGAAGTTCAGTTTAATAAACAGTAATTTTCTTTTTAAATGGCTATATCCTTTGACCTAGTGATTTTTACTTAGTGTATTGTAAGAAAACAATTAGATGAGAGCATAGGACATTCATGGAAGTATTGTTTATGGAAGAGAAAAATGAGAAATAACCTAAATGGCCACCAATAGAAGATTGGTGATATAAGTGATGTTATGTTTATTAAAAAGCTATAGATCTATTTTTTTTAACACAGGGCCATGATGTGTTAAGTAAGAAACACAAGCTAAAAAAAAAATGAGTATATGCTATGATTTTGTATTTATTTTTTGAATTTATTGGGATGACATTGGTTAATACAATTATAATTGTATAATATAGCATCTGTATATTGTATTATGTGTTCACCACCCCAAGTCAGGTATATTTCCATCACCATGTGTCCCCCTTTTACCCTCTCCTGCCTCCTCCCACCCCTATTTTCTTCTGGTAACGACCATACTGTTGTCTGTGTATGGTTTTGTTTTGTTGTTTTTTTTTTTAAACCCCTGCATACGTATATATATTTTGTGAGCATGTTTAGAAAAAAAACTTAGAACAAACAAAAAATTATTTCTACTTTGTAAAAAGAAAACAATCCTTGTGTACTGTTCCCCTACCCATCATCAAATCATTAAAAAATGGAAATAATTATACGGGCATCCTGTCAATGAAAAAGATAGCTTTATGTATGTAAGCATAGCTAATTCATGTTTTAGTCTTTATAAATAGGAAATGTATAACACTAAAGGAAAATGTTGAAGAGGAGGGTGCGAGTTTCATGGCATATAAGAAAGACATGTGGAAAATAGTACAATGGTCCAATGACAGTCGATTTCAGAAAATGCTAGCAAAAATGAACTCTCTGAAAGTAAGTACCACAATTAGCTGGGCCAGAAAAGCTCAAGTCATTCCATGAGTACTAAACTGGCATAACACAAATACCAAAATGCTGAAATATACAAGGTGAAACAAGTAGCAAAACTAATTGGAGAAGCTGAAACAAAAAATTAGTAATAAAAACAGTAACCAAACATTTTGCTCTGAATTTTAAAATTTTCCTCTTTAAAGAAAGACACAAAAGCAGAGCTATAAGAAATTATGGAGGGCCCTGACTGGTGTGGCTCAGTGGATTGAGTGCTGGCCTGTGAACCGAATGGTCGCTGGTTCAATCCCTGGTCAGGGCATGTGCCTGGGTTTTGGGTCAGGTCCCCATTAGGGGCATGCAAGAGGCAACCGATTGATGCATCTCTCAAACAGATGTTTCTTTCCCTGTCTTTCTCCTTCCCTTCCCCTCTCTCTAAAAATAAGTAAGGAATTGAGTCAGTGGAGTTAAGTGTTGGGGTCTCAAGGAGTTCCCCTTAAAGAACCAACATACAGACTTAGTCTCACTCCCTTTAGCTTCAGCACCAGGTAGCAGGTTAAAAGGCACCAGTGGCATACGGGGAGAAACTGAAGTGTCTACATCAAAGTGAGAGCTGGGGGACAGCTTTCTCCCAGATAGAAAGGTGGGCAGAAGCCATTGTTCTTTCACTGAATCCTCTGCCCCCAAAGCCCCAGAGCTGGCAGGTGGGTGCCATATTTGAGACTCCATCAGCATGGCTCACCCTGTTTGCCCTGCCCTGGGGATCCCCTGAGGGTCTGTCCCACTCAACTTACAGATCCACCCAAGCCGGTTAACAGTGGCTTTTCCATATGAAAGGCTGGTCTTGGCAAATGCTTCACAACTTCCTCAATCCTATCAAGCAAGCAACAGAGGCCTCAATGAGCCCCCTATCCCCATACCTCTTGCTAAGTGTCCCCAGACCCAGCACTAGCAGCAGCCAGCCTAGGTTTACAGGTTGGCTTTGCCTGGTAACCTGCGAGAGTATCCAATCCCGCAGATCCCTCGGTGCGGTTGAAAGATGACTCAGAGACAGATTATCTGAGGAGAGAGAAGGGTGAGTGTCTCTCAGAGGGGATCACTGATCATTCTTTTCTCAGTCAGGGTTTTTATTGAGTTTGCTACATGCAGAAATACACAGGGTAAGCACGGAGACCTCCACCAAATAGTTGGGAGTAATAACAAAGGGAAACATAAACCAGCATAGGGAGATAGGTAGCAAGACTGTGAGGCGCCAAGGCATATCATAAAACTCTAGATGTCTCTTTTTACTTAAACATTTTGTTTTCACATTTTACTGATAAGAATTTGGGGCTACACAGAGCAAGCAGGCTTTGTTATCTTCAAAGAGTACATTGCATTTCTATTCTACTTGTAAAACCCTCCAGAGTGTGGGATCAGCAGTATGGTATGTGGGGCACGTTTGCCAGCTGGTTAAGGCTTATGTGCCTGTGTTTCGGTCCCGGTTCCACACAGTGGCTACAGCCCTACCAGTCTCCCACAGGAACCGCCAAGCCCAGCACAAGTAACAGGTATCTCAGATCACTCTACAGCTCATGCAGGGTGGCCCTGGGCAAAACACAGGTAGGGGCTGATCTTGGTCTGCACCACCTGGGAAACCCAGAGCAAGCACACCCAGTGGAACAGCTACAGACCACGATGGAGCACCACCACCCTGCCTCTGCGCAGCTGATCTTCCATGGAGGGCAGAGGTTAGTTGTCAGTGGTCACAGCTAGCCCTTGCAGCTGACTGGCCTGAGTAAATCCCTCCTGATGGGGAACTCAAATGTTGGAAAAATTTTAGTTTCAGGTAACAGCTAATAAACTTAGTAATCAATGTATGTAAAAAGCTATTGTTTCAGGCGCTGAAGGTATGAATCACCTTGACTCCAGGAAACCATAAGCAGTTCCATCTTTGTGCCTCAGGAGAACTGCAGGCAATCAAGATGGTATCTGAGCCATTGTACCACCACCCAGAACACAAAGACCATTGCCAGGACACAAAAACCTCCACCCACGGCACAAAGACCACTACCCAAGCACAGATGACAGAATGCTGCAGCTTTTATCTGATTAACTTTTTCCCAGAATTCCAAACCCCTTACCTACACTTTTCTTTTTCTTATAAAAAGGTTCCGTTTATAATGAAATTTAAGATAGTCTGTTAGGGTACAAACACATTGTCTTCTCAGATCACTGACCACCTGAATAAAGCGCCCATAAAGATTCAATCCCTGTCTCTGCTTATTGGGTCTGGTAGATGACAGGCAGCATGAACATCGGCTTTTTCAGTTTCATGCCCATTGACCTGCCAACAGTAACCAAGGCTCAACTACAAAAGGAGGGTGTACTTAGTCCACACAAAGGGTGCACCTTGAGTACTTAGCTTGGGTGATAAGGGAGGCTGTGCCACTGGACCCTATAGGACACCTACTACATTCAGGCATGCTACCAAGACAGGGAGTCAAAGCAACTCTACCTAATACATAGAAACAAAGACAGTGAGGCTGCCCAAACCAGGAGACAAAGAGACATGGTCCAAAGGAAAGAACAGATCAAGCAATATATCAGATGCAGAGTTCAAAACACTGGTTATAAGGATGCTCAAGGAACTTAGTGAGTACCTCAACAGTGAGAAATGAAGAGTACACTAATTGAAATAAAAACAATTTACAGGGAAGCAACAGTAGGATGAATGAAGTCAAGAATCAAATCAATCATTTGGAACATAAGGAAGCAAAAAACAACCCATCAGAACAGGAAGAAAAAAGAATATAAAAATATGAGGGTAGTATACACAGCCTCTGAGACAACTTCAAGAGTTCCAACATTTGCATCATAGGGGTGCCAGAAGGAGAAGAGAAAGAGCAAGAAATTGGAAATCTATTTTAAAAAATAATGAAAGGAAACTTCCCTAACTTTGTGAAGGAAATAGACATGCAAATCCAGGAAGCACAGAGAGTCCTAAACTAGATGGATGCAAAGAGGCCCACTCTGAGACACATCATAATTAAAATGCCAAAGCTTAAAGATAAAGAATTTTAAAAGCAGAAAAAGAAAAGAAGTTAGTTACCTACAGGGAGTTCCCATAAAATGTCAGCTCATTTCTCAAAAGACACTTTGCAGGCTAGAAGGGACTGGCAAGAAATATTCAAAGTCACAAAAAGCAGTGACCTACAGCCAAGATTGCTCTACCTAGCAAAGATATAATTTAGAGTTGAAGGGCAGATAAAGAGCTTCCCAGACAAGAAAAAAACTACAGGAGTTCATCATCACCAAGCATATTATATGAAATGTTAAAGAGACTTATTTAAGAAAAAGAAGATCAAATGTATGAACAATAAAATGTCAATAAATACAAATCCACCCACAATTGAATCTAAAAAACAAACAAGCAAACAAGAAAAACAGAGACAGAATCATGGATATGGAGAGGGTTTTGGTGGTTTCCAGATGGGAGGGCGGTGTAGGGGAATGGGTGAAGAGGTGAAGGGATTAAGAACTACAAATTGGTAGTTACAGAATAGCCACGGGGATGTATAGTGCAGTATAGGAAATGGAGTAGCCAAACAATTTACATGCATGACCCATGGACATGAACAATAATAGGGGTATTGCCTGAGGAGTGGGGGAGTGCTAGGTGGAGGGGGGTAAAGGAGGAAAATCTGGACAACTGTAATAGCATAATCAATAAAATATAATTAAAAAAAGAACTTGTGGAGACAATGATGAGAAGCAGGAGGAGATAAAAGTGTGGGCTAGGATTTATTCTAAAAATTTCAATATTGGAAATATATTAATATATTTCATCATATTAGAAGATTTGTGGAGAAAAATTATATAATTATCTCCAAGATGACGAAAATATATTTGATCAAATTCAACAGCTATGCTTGATAAAAGTACTGAATAACATAGATATAGGTATATATTTCCTTAACATGGTAACATAGACTGATCTCAGCTCAAAATCCAACATCATTTTTTTTCTTCTTTTTATTGTTGTTCTATTACAGTTGTCCCATTTTCCCCTCATTGCTCTCCCCTCCCTCACCCACCTCCCACCTCTCCCACAGTCAATCTCCACCTTGTTGTCCATGTCCACCAACATCATTTGTAATGGGAGAACGTGAAAGCATTTCCAATAAAGTCGGGAACAAGATAAAAGATGTCCAGTTTTACTACTGTTATTTAACAGGGTGCTGGGGATTTTAGCTAATGCAATTAGACAGGAGAAAGAAATTAAAATGTAAAAGTTGGGAAGGAAAAAGTAAAATTATTACTGTTTGCAGGTGTTATAATCATAGACTTAATAGCTTTACATATATTTACAAATCTTAATCAGATAAGAGAAAGAAAAACCCCATTTACAATAGAAACAACAGCAACAATACAATTAAAATACTTAGGAAAAAACTAAACAAAAAATATGCAAGACCCATGAAGAAAACATTAAAAATTTCTTAAAGATAGAAAAGAATAGCTGAACAGATAGCAGGATAGATTATACTATTGGATGGGAAGACTCAGCATTATAAATATCTTAATTCTCCCTAAGGTAGGTTATAAACTTAATTCAGTCCCCTTCCCCAAATTTCAGTAACTTTATTTTGTTTCAAATGTTTTAGTTTTGAAAACTGGATCCTAAATTGTATATTTAAAAAATGACTAGGAAAACCTAAAAATAAGAACAAGGATAGAGGAGGATAGCAAAACTGGATATTAAAACATAGTATGATAAAGTCTCATAATACTGGTGTCTGAAAAATATAAAGTTACTTCTATACATCACATCTTATCCTAGGATAAGTTTCAAATGGATCCAAGATTTAAATGTGAAAAATAAAACCCTGAAACTTCTGGAAATAAACAGAAGGGATTCCTTTAAAACCTTTGAGTGAGCCAGACCTTTTGAACTCTGACCTGAAATCCAAGAGTCATGAAAGAAGTTTGATAAATTGATTACATAAAAACAAAGTTTGCATGAAAATAAAACCAAAAGCAAAAAACAAATTTAAAAAGTACAAAACTTTAAAGACAAACTACTGGGGAATAACATTTGCAACTCATATATAGACAATGAGCTCCTACCCCTGGCCAGGTACCTCAGTTCCTTAGAGCACCACCCCAATACACCAACAGTGTGGGTTTGATCCCCTATCAGGGAACATACAGGAATCAACCAATGAATGCAAAAATAAGTGGAACAACAAATCAATGTTTCTGTCTCTCTCTTGCAAGTCAATAAATAAAAAATTTTAAAAAAGAAAAAAGAGCTCTTAGAAATTGAGAAGACAAAGATTAGTAACCCAACAAAAGAATGGACAAAGAATGTGAACACCTGAAAGATTAGCAAAACTCCCAGTTTGAAACATATTCTGTGGGGGTAGCTTTGTGGGGGGTGTTACATACAATGCTGATTGGAGTGTAAAGTAGTACAATGCATATGGGCGGGATTTGGTAACACCTACCTAGCATGTCAACTTCTAGAAATATATGCTACAGATATTCTTGGGAAAAGAAAAGATGTCTGTATAAGTTTCATTATTGCATCATTATTTGTAAGAGTAAAGGGTAGAAAACAAAGGTGTATTAATGGCAGATTGGCTAAATACATACATACATATATACATATATACACACATGAAATGGAAAAGTAATTAGGGAGTTGTCTATGTGCTGATGTACCAGTTCACTTAATACTGGGAGGGTGGAGGTGGAAGAAGGTATGGGGGGATAAATGGTGATGGGGAAAAAAAAAGGAAATTAAAAAATAGTATTGGGAAAAACAAATATCATATTGATTGCTTTTGGTTTTGCAAAAATGATAGATGCTTAAAATGACTTTTAAATGGTGGCACCATTAACCAATTTTTTTCCTTTGTAAGTTAACAGCTCTTTTGTTCTGTAAGTGAGCTATTTCGACTTGGGCTGCCCTTGTTTTTAAAAAGCTCCAGCTCCATCCTAGACTAATTATATCAGAATGTCTTCTGGGGTCAATTTAGACTTTTGTCTTAAATCCGCTTAACGAACAGCTCTCTCTTCTTCCTCCTCTTTCTCCTAAGCTTGAGAAATATAAGTTAACGAGCATCTGAAGCTCGTTATGTAACCCTTCTACCCTACAGAGATAACCACTACCCTAATTTTCTCTTTTAAGATTAGAAAAAAAAATCTTTGTAGGCTTTTTGAATTAAAAGTTTGACTTACAAATCTTGTTCTCTTCTTTGCCATTCTCCAAGCACACACCTATTAACTACAAATTAATTACAACTAAAGAGCAGCTGTATAGTCACTTCCTTTTCTGAACAATGTCCCTAGACAAGTGATCATTGTAATAAGGAGTTGTTGCTTCTATTAAACTTTGCTTACAAATTGATTTGCTATATGCAAATTCATCCCAGGCTACACTTGTTCTTTTAACCTTCACAGCTATTTTTGTTCCATTAGTTATCTAGTAGGGATAAAGTTGAATAAAGATATTTTGAAAGTAAATAAAGACTATTAAGTAGTGTTGACATAGTTTGGAATTTCCCAACTCAAGGTATATCTCTAAACAAATAAGCTTCCTAGGAGGTTTGTGGAAATTAAGGAGGTGTGGTTATTGTGGGTTGTGTACGGTTGTTCTAGCTCTTATGGTGCATGAACATGAATAATTGATATGAGTAATTGAATTTTATGAGTAACTAATATTTGGATTAAGCAATTTATAATTCTGTGTAAAATTATCTGCAACTTAGACATTTGACAGTTTAAAAGAAGGAAATTAAGATAAAAAGCAGAGGTTTGTAACCAACATACGTGAAAGAATATAGGAAATTTCTTCTTTAAAGTATGATGTAAGTAAAAATAAAGAAAAAAAGGTGATGGAAAAGATGTCTATGCTATTGTAGCAAGCCATTCTCTAGAGATTTATTTATTTAAATAGATGTTTAGTTATGAGAGGGAAGGGGATCTGAGTATATGACCTCAAAATATGCCACTTTAGCATATTTATTTTGAGCTGAAGACAGCTGAGAATCAAAGAAGCCTTCTTGGAGCTTCCCTTATCGACTAAAAGCAGAAACTTCTCGACCTATGAACCATAGGGTCATCGGTTCATACCCAGTCAGGGCACATGGGTTGTTGGCCAGTTCCCCAGTTGGGGATGTGCGAGAGGCCACCACACATTGATGTTTCTCTTCCTTCCTTCCTTCCTTCTCCTCTGTCTAAAAATAAATAAACAAAAATCTTTTTAAAATTCTAAAAAAAAAAGGCAGAAACTTCTGAGAAATGAGGACTGCCATAAATCCCCTTATCCAGGGGAGTTTTATGGCCATGAGAAGATGGAAAGTGGGCACCAAGGTGGATCTGCACACACAAACCTTACTAAAATAACCTTTATCTTCCATTAATTTCCCCATATATTTACTTTTCCACAATTTACTGACCCTAGAAGCCAACAATCCTTTTTCTGGGTCTTGTCACTTCTCCACAAATTTATTGCCCTTTGCTAAAGTGGTATATAAGTGTCTGGGACTGATCACCTCTTTGGGATTTTTGTTTCATTTCTGTAAGTTTGAAACAGAATCTACAGGCTGTTCAGTTATGAGGGGCTTGATTGCCAGCTGCCAAAAAGCATAACTCCCAATACCAGAGTTTGGTGAAAAGGAAAGGAACTATTTTTTAAAGGGTTATACAGATTTAGATTAATGGCTGAATTCTGCCAGTTAAGTTCCACTCCCTTTAAAACACCCCCAAAGACATAGCCCTGCCTTCCTGCCAAACCAGGCAAGTTTCAGAATGTGCCAGTCAGGGGTACCGTCTTTCTGAAAAGCAGAAGTCCACAGCTCAGCATTCCTGGTCCTGGCTCAGCCCTCCTGGCAGCTCCCATCCATCCATGCCTTATTGCGAGGTCCCACCTGTGTCACAGTGTTCCCCAGCTCTTAATCCAGAACTGCATGGCACCTTCTTACACACCAGAGTTCCTGGCCGGCTGGTGGGTCCCTCTACATCCTTTCAAACTGCGTGGCCCTGCTGCCCAAATGGCTGCCACCTTATTTTTAAAGCCCTGACAGTGGCCTGTGATGCAGTTAGTGTAGTGACAGGTCCTGGCCACTTGCAGAATCTTGTGCAGGCCCCATAAGCTTTTTTGTCACCATTCTATGGTCAAAGTTCCTCCCATCTCCTTGGTGCTGTGGAGTGCCATCATTTACATAACTAAGAAAGTAGCTACCTGCCATAGATATGCAGAGGCATCTCTCAGGAAAATGGCTGTGCTCCACTGAGTCCCATCCCTTGAATTCTGAGGCTTCTGTCCACTCTCTTACAAGTCCTCCTACGGGCATATGTAATAAGCCTTTTCCTCCTGTGAATCTGTTTTTTCTTCAGTCTAATTTGCTGAACCTCATTTAAACCTAAAAGCATAGAGGAAAAAGATTTTTTTTCTTACAAGCATGAGCACTAACTAATTATATTTTTAAATGAACCAAAAGCTAAATTTAGTTAAAGAAACTTTATTTTCTAAAAAGAAAACTTGAATAGAAACATAGTTCTGTGAAGATTTGACCACTTAGCTGAGTGATGAACAGAGTAGTCAAGACTTTTTTTTTTTAAAGTTTTTTTGTTTTTAATTTTCTTTTACTTATTTATATATTTGTTTGTTTGTTTATTTTTTAGAGAGAAGGGAAAGGAGAAAGAGAGGGAGAGAAACATCACTGTGTGGTTGCCTCTCACTTGCGCCCCCAACTGGGGACCTGATGTGCAACCTAGTCATTTGCCCTGACTGGGAATCGAACCAGCGACACTTGGCTCACAGGCCGACGCTCAATCCACTGAGCCACAGCAGCCAGGGCTCAAGACTTCTTTTTATTTAAAGGAAACTGGAAAGAAAGTATATGTGGAACAGTGATAACATTATTGAAAATGGTGTATTGTCTCCTAAAACAAACACTATGACTAATACTCTCTGAATGTTTATTGGGTGTTCAACATCCAATCTTATCTTCAGCAAGGCCAAGACAAAACCCAGTGTCAAGAGTTCCATACTAGAGAGTAGTCCAGCAATGGCTGGCTTACCGTGTGTTTACAGCCATAGTCCATTGCTGTGCTGTGGTATTCAGGCTCTCTCCTGGTGCCTGCATGTGGAGCCCACAAGATCATGTGGCCCTAACAGCTATATGGCCATCAAGAGAACAGATGAGTGCACTGTGTGAGTGCAGGCCATCGTGGGGATGGAGGGGGTGAGGTTGGGGGATGGGGGAGCAGAGAGAGATTCTTGTTACCCTGGGATTATATTCGTTTGGACTCGGGACAGACCAGGTACCTTTTCAAAATGACCAATAAACTACCCTGTCTGGTGTGGCTCAGTGTATTGAATGCCCGTCTGAGAACTGAAGGGTTGCCTGTTCGATTCCTGGTTGGTGCACATGCTGGGGTTTCAGGACTGGTCCCCAGTTGGGGGTGTGCCAGGGGCAGCTGATGGTTGTTTCTCTCACACATTGATGTTTCTCTCCCTCTCTGTCTCCCTCCCTTCAGCTCTATCTAATAATAAACAAATAAAATCTTTTTAAAAATGACTAATGAACTTACCAAGTTTTTGTGGGCTTTGGATAGGTAGGTCCACACCCCCAATTTAGACTGACAGCCCTCTGGACAAGACCTCCCCTTGTGCCCCCCGCCCCCAACAATCTGGTACTGGAGTGGGGGAGGGAGGGGTGTTAATTCCCTTGGCAGAGCACAATGCTGTGTTCCCCTGGAGTGTAAAGTTGTAACTTCCTGGTAAAGCAAATAGGCTCATGCTTCCCCTTTTTAAAAGCTTAATGTCTAGTTCCCTTTGCTCCCCTTTCTTTAAAAATATCTAGTTAAATACCAAAGGTAATATCCCAACTGGGGAATCTAACCCGCAGCTTTGGTGTATCGGGACAACACTCTAACCAACTGAGCTACCTGGCCAGGGCCAAATTGCAAAGTTCTAGAAGAGATGTGCACTCATTTGGATGTCTCTTAACCCCGGTATTGTTACAGAATGGTGGTATCCAAAAGCCCCCAGAGCTTGCGGCTGAAGGATGGGGAAAAGGAAGCAGCTTTTAAGATGCCTTCAAATGCCTGGGGCTAGTGGCTAGTGTCTTTGTTATGCAAATGGATTTTGATACTTCCAAGGCCCCAAGAAGATAGGAGGGGTCTTGGACTGTGGGATGGTATGGAAAGAGCACGCAGAGCCTGCGTGAGGTTCTGTGAATGGTCAGAACTGGGTACCATGCCCACTGCATCACGGGACGCAGTCAGGGATTTAAAAATAAGCGGCAGACATTTTAAGGTGTGCTCTCCATGCAGATTAGAAATGGGGAACGCCATGTGGCTTGGGAAAGAAAGAAAATCATGCAGCTTTGAGAACATCTTGTGGCTTGGAGAAGGGGGAATACCTTTGTGGTTTTGGAAAGGAAAGGCTGGGAATTCACACGGTTCTGGATTAAAAGCTGGTGGACACCACAACACAGAAAGACCTCCCCAATTGTAATTGAATGATTGGCAGCTACCGGTAAAGCTGAACTGTGTCTAGGAAGTAGGGAAACAGTTTCTCTAACTTTTCTAAAACTAGCCTGGTTTGGTAGGGGGAGGCAGAAATATGTGTGTGTGGGTGTTTTAAGGAACGTAAGACTTAACGGCAGAAATCCGCAAATCTAAATCTATATTAACTATTAAATAAACAATTCTTTTTCTTTTCTCTAAACTCTGGTATTGAGAGTTATAATTCTGGTGGTGGGCAATCGGGCCTCTAATGATATAGCCTGTGGGTTCTGTTTCAATTGGAGCAGCCCAGGGGTTCTGTTACAGTATATTCCCTGATGCGTGAGCCAGGACATGTTACAGGCACACGCTCATTGCTATATATTTATCCCTAGTGTTTCTAAGCAAACATTTCTTGACTATGATAGTCAGCAGTACTTCTCTATCTCTGTCTCATCAGTCTGTGCTCTTCTTGGGCAGGAACACTACTCCAGGTCACATTTATAGGTTCATCAAAACAATGCTTGTCAATGTGCATGTTTTAGAAAGGCTTATGTACTTCTCTTTTTAAACTCACCAGAGGACATTTATTCATTGCTTTTAGAGAGAGAGAGAGGAAGGCAGAGAGAGAGAAACATTGATGTGTGAGAGAACAGTGATTGGTTGGCTTCTTGCACACTCCCTGACTGAAGATTGAACCTGCAACCTTTTAGTTTACTGGATGATGCTCCAACCAGCTGAGCCACACTGGGCCATGGCAAGCCTTACATAATTTAACTATTTGTTAGGATGTCAGTCACATTGTTTTTCAAAAACAGGGAAAAACGGGAAACAAATGCCATGTCTAATACCCAGGGATTGGTTAAATATAGTAAATCAAAAGAATGGAAAACTACACACCTGTTTAAATTGATCCTATAGAAGGGAATATCTTGATGTGGGAACTTGTTCATAATTTCTAATGTTTTGAAATGAAAATAGATTATGAAAATGCATTTTTAAATATTATTGGAAACTCAGGCTTTAAAAAAAAAATCCTCACTTGAGGATATGTGTATTGATTTGCTTTTTTTTTTTAATAGAGAGAGGGAGGAAAACAGAAGGAGAGAGAGAGACAGAGGGAGAGAGAGAAACATTGATGTGAGAGAAAAACATCAATTAGTTGCCTCCCGTATGTACCCTAACTGGAGATTGAACCTTGCAACCTAGGTATGTGCCCTGACCAGGGACTGAACTCACAAACTTTTGGTGTATGTGATGACACTCCATCCAACTGAGCCACCTGGCCAGGATAAAATGTATCCTTTATATGATCCTTTCTATAAACTGATACACAGAAGAATTAATTTTTATTACTTTTTTAAAAATTATTTTTCATGAGATAAAGGTCTGGAATAGTAAATTCCAATGGATTTTTTAACTTTGTTCTGAAGAACTCTAAGATGCCAAGAGATGCTTCAGGATTCAATTTGGGGGTTGTGGGCCAAACCCTTGACCTTCAGACCACCATCCTCTATTTTTAAAATCTGTTTTACATACTAATATTCTACATAAGATTCATTGAAAAAAGATTTTGCAAATTTGAAAAATTTGCTAATCACTGATATATATTGTGGGAGTAAAAGTAGTTGTTGCTCAGTGTTTTTCTCAATTTTTTATTTAATCACTTAAGTCCCAACTGACCTTTTAGCAGGCAGTCTAATTACCTCTGGAGTCATTTTCTTTGCTTTTTTACTCATCTGCATTTTCAGATTTTTCTATAGTGCGAAATATAGCTTTTGTAATAAGAAAAAACTTATTTTAATTTTTAAAAACCTAATGAGAGAAGAACAGTGTTTAATCCACTTTACTGTGGCATTTAAAGACATTAAAACAGAAAAGTGCCCAGTGAAAGCTGTTGTGAAGGGAGTTCTTGTTACTGAGCAGAGCACAGTGGTTTGTTTGTATCTGTGGGTTTACTTGTTTCCATAGTAGCAACCTGCAGCAACTGAGAACAGGTGGGTTGACTTGTCTGTTGAATATGCACTCTTATTATCTTGTAAATTAACTTCTTGCTCTATTTGTTTGTACAGGAAGAATTTGAAGGAAACCAGAGCACCCAAAGAAAACATAATAAAAGCAAAAGTATAAAAAAGGTTGTTTAAAGGTCCCTTTCTCCAAGTGAAAAGAGTAACAGAATGTTATGGGTATTTCTGAAGTTCCCCGAATCAATGCTTCTATTGCATCTGATTCTTTATTTGTACAGTATATGTATATAAAAAATGATCTACTAACATCTGATGAATCTTATCCTGTTAAAATCTAAATGACTCCTTAAGCTTTTAGTAAATTAATAAAACACTGGTTCACACTCAGCTTTTTAGGATTCATAATGAGAGAAGTAAACATGTGAAATTGGTTAAAGTAAGTCTATTTCACTTGAAAATGTTTATCTTTGACTTTCTGCCATTAGTGCCCATATGCCTATGGCAGCCTGAAAGTTTTTCTTTTTTTCATTCATTCAGCAATTATTAACTGTGAGTTTCCTAAATGTAAGATTGAATATCTGTTCAATGCTGATAACACAGGGGAACAATTTTTAACATAATTGCCATTGAGTTTGATTTTTCAGCTCTTTTAGACTTAAATAGGTATGTTGATTTAAAAACTGCAATTAGTTTTCTTCTATCACATCAAGTTTTTTCTGTACAGCTTATCTTAATGTGACTACTTTAGGCTGGACTGAGCCTGGATTGAGGGAAGCACTAGTGTTCTCCTATTGGCTGAGAGCAAACCTCCCTCAAGTGGGGAGGGGTGGGAGATGACCTTGGAGACCAGTGACAGGATCATACTTGTGTCTAGGCTATTCAGTTACACATGAGACAGTGTGGTGAGAGGTTGTGTGCCGCTTTATATAGTGAATTGCATTCTGAAGCATAGTCTGAGTTCTTGTCTGTAGACAAGGAGTTAGCAGAATTTATTTTTTAATTTACATACATATTTATTTCCTTTCCTTCAGATCATGTCTGCCTCTGCTATTTCTCATCGTAACTGCCTAAACAACCTTGATTCGTTTTGTTATATGTGTGGCAATTTCACCATTCCCAAAGGACAAACATCAGCGCATTTGTCAGGCAAGACTATTTTGCATATTTTAAAGTAAAACTTGGTGATCAAGATGAGTCTTGGGCCCCTCACGGTATTGCAAGCACTGTGTCAAGAGTTTACAGATGAGGATGAAGGGAACATGTGATAAATTGCCACCTGGTATACCTATGGTTTGGCGAGAGCCCAGAGATCATTCAAGTGACTGTTACTTTTGTATAGTGAGAACGTCAGGATATAACAAGAAAAATAAATGTTAAATAGAGTATCCTAGTCTACCATTGGCTATGCGACCAGAGCCTCATTCAGCTGAAATCCCAGTGCCAGTTTTCATTGAACTACCCTCTTTTGAAAAACAGGAGTATGGTGAAAAACTGAGTAACAGCAACGATGAAGATTTTGAAACTGAAGATGACTCAGTTCACAAGGGATTTGATCAGCATGAGTTGAATGATTTGGCATGAGATTTGGGACTATCCAAAAAGGCTTCAGAACTCCTAGCATCAAGACTGCATGAGAAAAGCTTGCTTGAAAGAGAAGCGAAGGCTTCCTACTTTCGATCAAGAGAAAGTGCATTTCTGCAGTACTTTCGAGGTGATGGTGGCTTTGTGTATTGCCATAACATACATGGTTTAATGGAGGAATTGGGAATTCCAATTGATAACGCAACTAAATGGCAACTGTTCATCAATAGCTCAAAGTGGAGCTTGAAGTGTGTCCTCCTCCTCCACAATGGCAATTTATTTAGTACAGTCCCAATTGGCCATTCAGTTTGTTTTTGTGAAGAATATGAAGACATGAAGAGAGTCACTGATCTGTTGTAATATCACAAGCACAATTGGATCATCTGTGTTGACCTGAAAATGGTCTGCTTCCTTCTTGGTCAGCAATGTGGATACACCAAGTATCCCTGCTTTCTGTGTATGTAGGACAGCAGAGTTCATGAGAAGCATTTTGTGGAGTCAAATTGGCCTCCAAGATGTGACCTCAAACCTAGCAATCCAAACATTCTACATGAGCCACTTTTTGACAGAAAGAACATTATATTCCCACCTCTGTACATAAAACTGGGTCTCATGAAGCAATTTGTTAAAGCTTTGTCAACTGAAGGAGCCTTTTCAAGTATCTCATTTCGGCATTTCCTAGCCTGTCATTTGAAAAGATAAAATACCTTAATATGTATGTTTGGTAGTGGCACTTTACTACTTGTATACAATTTGACTTACAGCAACAATATATAGCCTTTATATTAATAAAATAACTCTAAATAAACTATATTCAGGTATTTTTTTCTTTATTTTCCTTTGTATGTACATTTTGTATGATGTTTGGGACAAAGGGAGGGTATTCTGTACCTTAAAAAGTTGATGTGATAGAGAAAAACTGGGGTCATTTTTGGATTCAGATGCCAAAAGTTATTCAAAAACAGCTGTCAGATCTAACTCGATGAAAATTGTGTTCCCAGTGTAATGGAGTAAGCATTTTACTCATCCTGCTTATAAATTCAAGAAGCAGGTCAGAAGTAATTTGTCTCTGACTCAGCTTCACATATATATGCTTAGTCAATTTGGGACTTTTTCTAGCAAAAGTGACCCATGAACCCTAACTTCATTTGGTAAAGGGTATAAGATGATGTTAGCTATTCAGGGAGAACTTCTCTATAATTTACCCTTTTTTTCTTTGTATAGAAAAGGCATCCTTTTTCCTCATGATCTCAACCCAGCCCCTGCACTTCTGGTCTCTTAACTGTAATCAGTTCAATCAAACCTTCATTTATACCCATCACACTTCATGCTATTTATTTCATACTATGGCTGGTAGAGGGATTCAAAGTGAAAAACAAAGCACTGGCCCTCACGCAGCTCATATAAAAGTTTGAGGAGTGCAGTGACAAAGGTAAATGAGATGTAACTAGGAGGGATAGTCGATGTAGAAGAAGGAATGTCAGTGAAGACTTCTTAGGGAGACTTGGCAGCTGTACATCAGGTTTTGTACCTGATCCTTGTACAGATTTTAGGAAGAAGATACGAAACACTTCAAAATTAACATAACTAACACTGAACTCATTATGTTCCTCCCCAGCTCTGTCCTGCCATGTTTCCTCTTTGGGGAGCCTTTGGCTGCTGTTGCCTCCATCTACCTAAAAGTCTGAGAGAGAAACCTGGGCACCAACCTAGATTCCCTCCTTTTTTTTCCCCCTGGCATTCAGAAGCTGGAGCTAGTCCTTTGAGAGTGGACCAGGGATAGGTGGCTCTTGAGCCTCCTCATAGCAGAAGGGGTGCCCTGGCTGGGTGGTTCAGTTGATTGGAGTGTTGTCCTGTACACCAAGTGGCTGTGGGTCTGACTCCCAATTAGGGTACCTACTGAGGTTGCAGGTTGATTCCTGGTCAAGGCATGTATGGGAGGCAACCTATTGATGATGCTTCTCTCTCATATCAAAGTTTCTCTCTCTCTTTCAAAATCAACGAACATATCCTCCTGTGAAGATTAAAAAAAAAAATTTAAAAAGCAGGAGGGGTGTTTTCACATGACCACACAGCTAAGTGGAGAAAGAGACTGTCAGGTGAAGTCAAGGTTGCAGCTAGAGAAAACAGAACTGAGCACTGAAACTGAAGCTTAAGACAATGACAAATACTGGAAACAAGGATCAAGGTT
This sequence comes from Furipterus horrens, assembly GCF_987537825.1. Classification (NCBI taxonomy): domain Eukaryota; kingdom Metazoa; phylum Chordata; class Mammalia; order Chiroptera; family Furipteridae; genus Furipterus; species Furipterus horrens. The sequence goes on from NW_028327174.1 coordinate 140,610,935, forward strand.
GTTAGCTGGGAGGTTTGAAATGAAGATAGTCTAAGGACTGAACACCAGGCTGAGGAGAGTGGATTAGAGTAAGATGTTTAATATTGAGGTGGCAGATCTTGGCTTTCCTTTGAAGTAGTATTAAACTGTATGACTGGGTAGGTATAGTAGTATAAACAGTATCTCCACAGCGTAACTGAAGTATTTAAAAGAAGCTTTCTGCATTGGTGATTAGTGTATGAACACAAAAATTTTGTCAAAGTTGAGAATCATTAACTGTTCCCTTCCTTCCCAAGCAGAATTTAAACATTTCATTTGAATAGAAACATATAAGCATACATTGATTTCTTAAACTTTTAATATAGGTCCAAAGACCTTTCCTTGGAATTTGAGTCCACTTTCTTGCTTGAACTGCCCCTGAATTTCCATCATCACCAAGTTCTGCTGGACAGTGCTGACTGCCATCCAAACACCAAAATGCCATGCAAAGGTCCTAATACTTCTCTTTGCAGCCCAACCTTCTGTCAGTTCCTCATTTTCACTCTAGGCTAAAGTCATGCTGATAGTATCACTTACAGATCTAAACATAACAGCGGCTTCATAAGACACCGTGTTAGTACATGTTCCTTCAGTGGAGGGCCTTTTCAGCTGAAAGGAACATGGTGAGTTTCTCCTGCTCAGTCTTTTAAGATTTAACACAGTTGACAACTCTCCTTGTCTTTCCTGACTTTCCCAGGCATAGACAGTTACTTTGTTCTTTGTTCCAACAGCACTGTGTATGTATTCTACAAAAGCACTTTCCACATTCTCTTCTCTGGTAGACTGAGTGCATGAGGGCAGGCATGACATGGAACTCATCTTTATTGCGAGTAGCAAATCCAGCTCTTGGCATATAGTAAGTGGTTGATCAAGGTTTATTGGGTCAATACTGTCTTTATAATAGCTCTTTAAGAGTGTATTTATATTATACAGTAACATAATATGTGGTAATTAAGTTGCTCTCTTGGGAAGGAATGCAGGAGCATGACCGAGTGGGGAAGAGTGCTGTGACTGTGGGCACGGGGAGTCTATATCATTTTTTTTTCAGTTTCCCTTTGTCATTACTGCACAATGCTATAATATTTGGTCCCAGTCTAAATGGTACCACATGCAGGGATACAGATTTTCCACCCTAAATGGTTTGACTAATATGGATTTCACGTTTATGTATATAGGTAAATCAGTTATTTGAAACCCTGACAACACATTAGGGTCATCTGTAGAACGTAAGCATTTTTAATTTCCCAGGCCTCACTAAAGACCAGAATCTCTGGAGTGGAACCAGGCATCAATATTTTTGAAGAGCTTCCCAGGTGATTCATTTTGTGGCCAGGGTAGCAAAGTACTGAGTTACATCCTGTTTATGTCTTATCATTATCCATCTCAGGTGTGAGCTTTTCTTAGTCAATTGCATACAAGACATGAAAATGGAACATATCAAGCAGCTGTTGTTACCAATAAGTTTAGCTGCGTTACCAGTTGTGTTTGTTGCATGACAAGTGACAATCAGAGAAAATGACAAAGGTCAGCATCTGTATGTTTGGTATGTTTGGTGAGAAAGAAGTTAAGCTGAAACTTGAGGAGAGTTCCCATCCATCAGATTGACCATTGATAATACTTTCATGTCTCTGCTACATGCTCACCACTGCCACTGACACTGGGGGAAAGCAGAAGCAGTAGAGATGTGGTCTTCGTGCTCAAGGAGGAAAGGTAAAGGGGAGGACATGAGTGGTGACAAAGGTATTCCTGTGTTCTAGGGATAATGCTTGGCACTTTCCCTGTGCCATTTTATAATAACTTGGTAAAGCAGATGTGACTATCATCACTTTACACATAAGAAATGGATTCTCTTAATTGCTTATTCCACAAAATGGAAATATTAATTGAATTTACCTTCTTTCTTTTTCTAAAAAAAATTTATTTTCTTTTATTGATTCTAGAGAGAGGGGAAGGGAGGGAGATAGAGAAGGAGAGAGACATTAATGTGAGAGAGAAACATTAATTGCATGCCCTGAATGGAGACCAAACCTACAACCCAGGCATGTGCCTTGTCTGGGAATCTAACTGGTAACCTTTTGGTTTGCAGGATGATGCCCAACCAACTGAGCCACAGCAGCCAGGGTGATTTTACCTCCTTCCTTGAAGATTAAATGAGTGAATACATATTAAGCTCTTAGCATCACTGGAACATACTAAGTATTCAATAAATGTTAGCAATTATTGTTATTGTCTGAAGTCTCAAAACTAGCAAGTGGCAAGAGAGATAGGATTAATATCCAAGCCCGCCTGATTCCAGAACCTATGTACTGCAATATGAAGTTGCAATAGACACAACACGCAATGAAGTATCAAAGGGAGGTAGAGGAAAGAGCATGAGATCTGTACAGTTATACCCAGAGAAGGAAGCCATTGAGTGTGGGGCACAGAATGTAGAAATTAAAAATCTGGAGGTTTGGGTGGTGGCCACTGCTGGGCTTAGGCTTCTAGTTTGCAGAGGATGAGGTGGCCTGCAAGGCTTCCTGAATTCAGCACTTCACCTGGGAGGTCAAGATTCAGCCCATCAGATCTGTGGGAAATGGGAGATGGAGCAGTAGGTAAAACTTGCCTTCTTCTCAGTGACACAAATCAACGCATTTTCTGAAGAATAAATCCCCACTGTCTTTGGCAACTATTCTTCCAATGTTATGGTAAAAGGAAAACCAGTGAACCTGGGCCTATGGATATAGCTGGACAAGAAAATGTGGCGGAGGAAGAGACTTTCCTTTATCCTTCCAGTTTCTTTCAGCTAGTCACATAATTAAACACAATGAGACAGATTAACAGGAGAAAAATAACTAAATTTAATTACATATGTATGTATGGGGATTCCACTCATGTGTCTCTGTAAGAACTCCAAACCTGTAGAGAATTTTTATAAGAGTTTGTTTGAGCCAAACTGACAATGTGCTGGGAAGCAAGATCTCAGCTGCTCCAGAGAATGACAGTTTAGCAGTTTCTCTCATACATGTGGAATTAAGGAGGGAGCTAAGGAAGATTACATGAAGGAGGGAGAAAGGAAGGTACCGGATAGTTAGCAAGATTATGTGTTCCATTCAGGGTGGTTATGCCTCCGTGGGGGTCTATAAAAAGAGAATTATTCTGGTATTTCAAAGACATATTAACCTAGATGCACAAGAACAATGGACAGGGCTTGCTTAAGGAAAAAATAAGTATTTTTATGGGTCTTGACATGACTATCCACCTTGACATGCCTAGTTAGGAATTTATTATCAGATCAACTTGTGAGGTTATTTTAGATCAGATTTATTACAGAGCCCCCTTTTCTGTGCACACATGAGAGAGTCAAAGGCCCTACATACACGAGAGGTTAGAAACAGAAAGTTAAAATGAGGTGTTTATGGCATTCTGAGCTAAGGATGAGGTAAGGTGTCTGAGGCTTCAGAGGGGAGGAGGGTCACTATAAGATGATAAAAGTATATGTTAGTAATTAGATGTTTGCTCTGCCCCATCTAAGGTAATAAAAAATTATCTCTGGTAATCATTCATTATGGGCAAGGCCGAAAATTTAAATTCCTTAAGGGAGAAGTGAAAGTTTCTTATGTGCCCCCAGGGTCTGAATTGCCTTCAGCTCACATTAATTCACATGCCAAAGTGGCACATCTTGGGGAGGTGTGTTCTACACCCCTTCAAAAATGATGACAGATTACACCCCCATCCTATCTGCAAACAGATATATTCTTAGGTTGCTTTTCTCTGTAAGTCCTGAATATTTTGAAAATGTCCATACAAAGTGGTACCCTGAAATCCAATGCAATTATCCCAACTCTCCCATCATCCTAGTGGGAGCTGAATTTGATCTCAGGGATGATAGACATGACTGAGAAGCTGAAGGAGAAGAGGCTGACTTCCATCACCTGTCCTCAAGATTTAGCCATGGCTGAGGAGATCTGTGCTGTAAAATACCCGGAGTGCTAGGCTCTCACACTGCATGGCCTCTAGATGGGATTTGATGAAGCCTTTCCAGTGGTTCTCTTCTACCTGCCATCAAAAAGGGGAAGAGAAAATGCCTGCTATTGTAAATGTCTGAGCCCCTTCTTCCTTGCCCTGTCCCCCTTAGAATCTTTGTATAAAACCAAGGGTCCTTACGACTTGAATTAAATTTAGCTTTAAACCATAGAAATTCTCTCTGTCTCTGTCTCTGTCTCTCTCTCTCCCTCTCCCTCAGACACCCAGCCTTTCCTCCAGATAACCAGCAACCCCCGAGGCAGTAGAAGACAATAGCCTGGACGTGACTAATAGTCACACAGTCAGGACCTCTGGCAGACTAACGGTAACATCTCTAAATTATGTTTCAGCTCCTGAGCCCTAAGGTACAACAACACCCTGGCTTCTTTCCCATGAAACCAGAGGGACACTACAACAGACCTGAGAACTGTCCTCACGACCTGTAGAAATGATTTATTACCCTCACCTCACCTCCCACCAATCAGGTCCTGGCACAACCCCAAACACCTAACCCACACACAGTGCCTTGTGATTTTGTCCTATATAATCTGTAACCTACACACCATTGGGGAGTTCAAGCTTTTGAGCATTAACTTCCTGTTCCCCTGAATGGTGCCATTCATCAATCAAATAGCCAATCTTTCTTCACTACAGTTCTCAGTGTCTAGTGTTTGGTTCTGTTGGAGCCAGGTGGATAAACTCTTTATGATCCGTAACATGTACGCTTTGCTCAGAAGTGGTTGTTGCCTTTGCACTCAATGCCAACACCTCATTATAGGTTAATTTTTCCATAAAACTATTTTGAACCAGTCAGTAACTTTACGGTTTTGTTTGTTTAAAGTGGAAGAGTCCAAATTTTCAAATTCTATTAAAATTTAACCCTAAAACAAAAACCAACCAACCCTGGATTGAAGTCCTGCATTCACTGTGTACTCACTTTAGGCTAATTGCCTGGTCTGTAGTGGCTTCAACTTTCTTCATTTGCACAAAACAGTAATTATAATAATACCTATTTTGTGGTTAACATTTCTTGCAAAAATTAAATGTGATCATCTATATGAAAGGCTTATGCTAGCTAAGGAATTTGTTTTTAGTTAACTAGGGGAAAGAATTTGGGTCTAGAACTTAAGAAACATGGGTCCTAATGTTGGTTCTATTACAACCTGGCTATGTCACTTTGGGAAAATCCCGACATCCTTGTTTTAGGTCTCCTTTTTTAGAAAAAAAAAAAAGATTTTATTAATTTATTTTTAGAGAAAGGGGAAGGGAAGAAGAGAGAGAGGCAGAGAAACATTGATCGGTTGCCTTTCGTACGCCCCCAACTGGGGACCTGGCCTGCAACCCAGGCATGTGCCCTGACTGGGAATTGAACTGGTGACCTTTCAGTTTACAGACTGGCGCTCAATCCACTGAGCCACACCAGCCAGGGCCAGGTCTCCTTTGTTAAGTCAGGTAGCATCACGGTAGGCATTCAGTTAATGTTAGCACTATCTTTCTCTTTCTAATTTCTCATAAAACAAGATAATTGGAATGAGTTACTAGCTCACAATTATGGTATTGAATCATCCATGGAGTTTAAAAAAGACAACAACTGATAAATCGGAAGCTGTGTATTGAGCCTTGGCTGGTGTGGCTCAGTGGAGTGAGCGCCAGCCTGTGAACCGAAAGGTTGCTGGTTCAATCCCCAGTCAGGGCACATGTCTGGGTTGTAGGCCAGGTCCCCAATTGGGGGTGTGTAAGAGACAACTGATCCATGTATCTCTGGAATGTTGCTGTTTCTCTCCTTTTCTTTCTCCCTCTCTTTCTCTCTCTAAAAACAAATAAATAAAATATTTTAAAATAAATAAAAATAAAGTGTTTATTGAGAAGATTAGGTGATCTATGAGATTCCTTTATGGTCTAATGATTGGTGTTTTTAATCTGATGAAGAAAATTTGACCTGTGTTTAATTTTAAATCGTGTATTCTCCTTTTTCTACAAGTTATTTGAGTCATTTTATAATGTTATTAAATATTAATAAAAAGAAAAGCATGAGGATCAGGAAACCTTGAAGGGTTACCGTGAGGCTGAAATGTGATAGTGCAGGCAGGCACAGCATAGTGCCTGGTCAAGGTGAGGCTCAATAAATGGCAGCTATTGTTAAATGGGTTAACTCTGGCTCTCCCTAAACATCACTTTTAAAAATAGGCTTGGTGAAACAGTGGGTATCTGGCTGATTCTATGTTCTCTAGAACACAGGTATTCTGTACTACCGATTAAGGGCAATTGAAGAAAGTGTAGAGTAGTAGGGGAAAGTGACTTCCTAGGAGAAGGGGACACTTGGGGTACAAGTTCCCAGGTTCTGACTTGGTGTGTCTGGGTGATTCAGGAGACTATCCCTAGAGGTAGTAGGTGCTGGGAAGTAAGGGCAGATTATAGAGGCCTTTAAGACTGAATAGAGAGTGTGAATTTGTGTTGGAAAGGGACTCCTGAAGCTTCACTTGTTTACTTTATGGCTATGGCCACTTCTCATATATTCACAGAGCTCCCTATAAGAACATCTTTACTTCCAGAGCAATTTTAAGGGCATACACAGGAGCTGGGAAAAAGAAGACACCAGGAAGCAGGCCAATCTTTGCTTTCTTCTGAAGGAAAGAAAGTTAAAAAAAAATGCGTTTAGGACAATGTTCCTCTCTGACACAGTGTGTACCTCTAAAGGGTATGATGCAAATTATCAGTCATATGTTCCTGCTATGAATTCATATTATTGACAATCCCTTTCTTCACTTCCAAGTGCATGGGCCAGAAACCACCTGAACAATTGCTGGCTATTTTAAGCTAGCTATTGCCAAGAATGTCACTGCTCCACCTGAGAACTCAACGTGAGTTATGACAAACTTCCACATTGGCTTGGTTGTCTTTATCTTTAAAATGAAATCCTTTATGTTACCATTTGTATGGCTCCAACTCAAACTATTTTCAAGTGGTATGTAGTCTGTATCCATACACCAAGGACACCTTTGGGGGAGGATCCATTGGGCTCTTCCCCTTCCTCTTTACCCTCTAAGATTTTACAAGACCCTTGAAGTCAAGGACTGAACTTTGGTCTCCTTCACCTGCCACAACATTAGCTACTACACCTGGCTCAGACCACATGTGTAATACTGATAGATGCTTCCATCGGGATGCTCACAGGGGGCTTGGGTTTACTCAGTGCAGACAAAACGTACTGCCTTGCCATTTATAATGAGCATTGAGCTCTCTTTTCATGGAGTGTGACTACATCTGAATCAGCAGCCAAACTTGTACTCTGGCAGGGTGGTGATTATATTTTTTTCATTTTCTTCAAGAGATTGCTCATAGCATTGTATTACAAATTCTACTCACAAAGCTGTGTAGAAATCATAACAGCAAAACGAAGGCATGAATGTGTAAATTATGTGCATGTGTATGGCAATCTATGTTTCCTGGCTAAGATTTTGCAAATTATGTTGGTATTTTGTGAGTGCGTTGGTCAGAGAGATGACCAAAACTTAATTGAAACTAACCTCTGTTTTTCCAAACCTTACCTAGAAATATAAATTGAAGTGGCAGTAAATATTACAAATAATGTCTAGGAATTTTTTCTTCTAAAGCCAGATTAATGTATTTCTGATATATTCAGACATTCCTTGATGAACAAACTCATAATGTGACCCTTATTATGCAACTCTTGGGCAGTTTTTGTCATTTCTGGTACAGGCAGTCTCTACTTTTGTTTGTAACGTATTCTCAGAAACGCACTTCCAAGTTGAGTGCTTAAAAGTCAAGTAACAGACTCACACGTTATAAAGAACAATATGTTCTCTAAATGATAGCTTTGCTGGGCAGAGTAATGTTGGTTGTAGTTCCTTGTTTTTCCTCATTTAGAATATTTCTTGCCAGTACTTTCTTGCTTGCAAAATTTATTTTGAGAAATCAGCTGATGGTCTTATGGGAACCCCTTTGTAGGTAATTCTCTTCTTTTCTCTTGCTGCTTTAAAAATTCTCTCTTTATATTTAACCGTTGGCATTTTAATTATGATGTGTCTTGGTGTGTCCTCTTTGGTTCAACTTGTTTGGGACTCTCTGTGCTTCCTGGACTTGGATGTCTATTTGCTTTGCTAAATTAGGAAAGTTTTCTTTCATTATGCTTTCAAATAAGTTTTTAATTTCTTGCTCTTCCTCTTCTCCTTCTAGAATTTCTATTATTTGGATGTTGGCATTTTTGGAGATGTCCCAGAGTCTTCTCAAACTCTCCTCATTTTAAAAAATTCTTGTTTCTTCTTTCTGTTCCAAGTGAGTGTTTATTTCTTCCTTTTTTTTTTTTCAAATTGTTGATCTGAATCCTGGCTTACTTCTCATCACTGTTGGTTCCCTGTATATATTTTAAAATTTTACTTAGTATAACCTTCACTTCTTCATTTTGTGGCCATACTCAATCATTTCTCTAAGCATCCTTATCACCAGTGTTTTGAACTCTGCATCTGCTAGGTTGGCTGTCTCCTTTTCACTTAGTTCTTTTTCTGGAGGCTTGATCCGTTCTTTCATTTGGACCATATGTCTTCATCTCCTCAACTTGACAGTCTCCCTGTGTATTAGGTAGAGTTGACCCACCTATTACATTGCAAAGGGTGGAGCCTCAGGTATTGATCAATGTGGGGCAACTTGTTTCACGACTTTGTGGCACTCTATGTGGGGGAGGGGTCTGAGGGGGAACAATGCTACTTGCTCAGCACTCACCCCTTTTCCAGTCACTTCACGTACTTCTCATATGCAACTAGCTCCCCTTTAGCTGTTGCCCTGGTAATAGTTCCCAGAGTGGGTAGGTTTGCATATGTTCTAGGGCTGGGGGGGGGGCCCTCTAAACAAACTCTCCTGAGAGATGGGCAGTTTCTTCCACTGCTCCAACCTCCATTGGTTTTCACAGCCAGAAGCTATGAGACTTTTATTTTCTCCAGCACTGGAACCATGAACTGCGCAGTCTAGCTTGGGGCTGGGATTGCTCCCCAGATGCCCCTCCCAGCTTTTACCCACCACATATGAATGCAGGACCTCTTGTTCTGCCAGCTGCAGCCTCTGTCTTGCCACTGCTGCCTCTATTCCACCACACTTCATCCTCTTTGCCCCAGCTCTCCATCTCCACCCCTCCTACCCATTTAGATGAATATGACTTCTTTAAATACTTGGTTGTCAGACTGCCATACAGTTCAATTTTCTGGCAGTTCTGGTTGCTTTTCATTTTGAGATAGCTGTAATCTTTCTTAAGGTTGTGTGAGGAGGTGAAGCATGTCTACCTACACCTCCATCTTGGCTGGTAGTCTGGTCTTCTATTGTAGGTTTTTTTGTGTCTGGTATTTCCTGACCCCAGCTTCACCCCATCATCTTCTCCTTCTCTTAAAGCTATTTCCTTAGTAAAGATTTATTTTTCATTCAGCTGGATGAAATCACTTCCTTCTTCAAAATACCAAAGCCCTTTTGTTAATACTCTGTGTTATATTTTGGTTAGTCATATACTCATTCCCACTGAATTTGAACAACTTGGAGTCAGAGTCTGTTATCCTTTAGTCCCTCACACTACTGGGTGCTGTGGAGATGGACATCAGTGATATTCAGTCTAAGTCCCTGCATGCCTCACAGCCTAATGGAGGAGATGGTTTTTCAATAAATCCCATTACCTTTCACAAACTGTGGAGGAGCCAAAACAGTGTCCATTTCAATTTCTCCAGAGGCCCCCATCACAATAAGAGGAAGATTAAATCTTCAAGCATTGATTTTCTTCACACCTTACTTTGTGCCTTTGCTGCTTCACTCAAGTTGCTGAAGCAAGAAACTCTCCAAAGGAATGGCTGACTGAGAGAAGAGATGGGGAAGGTAAAATGGCTGATATGGGAGTTTCATCCCATCTTGGAAGACAGCAAGTCTCCAAGGCTTTGATACGTGAGGCAAAAACAACAACAACAGCAAATAAACATGTACATTCATGTGAATACACATATACAAACACACACATGCACAACCCAGTAATAAGAAAGGAAAGAAAACAAATATATTGTTTAGATTTCACATTTGATAACATTTTGCTAATAATGTAAGAGTAATCCAAAGTCACTAAGCTTTGGCTAATTTTAGAAGCCTACTACACATGGGCATGATGGATCATATGAGTATAGCTCAAAGCTTTGAATTCATTGGTCAAACCTAGGTCATAGTTTGCATCCTTGCTACAAAGGAGGCAGAGGAAGCAAGTCTGGCATTTTGAGTTTTTCAAGCAAGAGGTAAACTTTGTCTTACAGGTGGGAGTTCTCAGAATACAGTCAGAATTTTAGATGCTGGGTAGCTAAAAACAACAGATGTCCCCTCTAGTGGCTCATGCTTTCACCTGATGATCTCCAAATAGCAGAACTTCATTACAGAATGGAGGATCAATCTTTATATGCCCTGAAGTTTGTCATTCAGAGAAGTGGGTGACAGTGAGAAAGGATATTTATTAAGCATTTAGTATAGGCACTTAGCTAGCTGTTGGGTGTCTAGGGATGAATGAGAAATCATCTGTGTCATCTAACGCTCAGAGGCCAATGCCTGAGGCAATTTGCCTAAGTGACTTAAAAAAATAATTTATTTGCATTATAGTTTCAAATGGTGAAAATAGCTATCTAGTCAATCCTCATTATTTATAGATATGGAATTTTGAATTCACTTACTTCCTAAAACGTATTGTAACCCCCAAATTAATACTTGTGGCTTTTGAGGTCTCTCCTATGCTTCTCTGAGCCAGCATCACTATTCTGCTGGTTCCCTTATTAATGAATTGAATATATTTTCAGCATGTGTTCATAATATATTTGTATTAGAGTCATGTTTTTAACTTTCTGATATTTTAAAATTGCTATTTCAGAATTTTAATGTTGCATGTTACACGTTCTAAATCATAGTGTGCAAAGTAGTGGAAAATCTGTCATCCAACACTTACATTCCCAGCTGAGGTCAAACAAGGTGATACTCTGCCTTCTTGTTTCAGTTTTATGCTCTAAACCAATGTTCTTTTTGTAGTCTATTTAGTGCCATGTTTTTCACATTTAGTGCTTTTTTTTGGTGAATTTACTGCTTAAAATAGCCCCCCAGCATAGTGTAGAAATGCTATCTAGTTCCTAAGTACAAGAAGGCTGTGATGCACTTTACAGAATAAAATACATGTATAGATAAGCTTTGTTTGGGCATGAGAATAGTGCTGTTGTGAATTCAGTGTTAATGAGATGACTATATATTAAATAAATATATGTCTTTAAATAAAAACACATATAAGGCAAGGTTATGTATTGACCAGTTGGCAAAAAAAAAATGTGATCAGAAGCTTGCAGGAAACTAACCCTTTATTATCCCTGTTTGCTAATTCTGTGTTTGTGGCAACTTTATAGCGCATAACTACCATAAGTAATGAGAATAAACTGTATTATTATTTTTTTCTAATTTTAAAAGTGATAGTTCATTGTAAAGTAATGTAAACAATAAGAAAATACATAAAAAAGAAAGTAAGAAATATTCTAAGTCCTGACTTCTGGCCAAGATGGAGGTGTGGACAGACACACTATGTCTCCCTCCACAACTAAGAAGGAATACAACTACCTCAAAACTAGAAATAACCAGAAGTTCCAGAAAATCAAACTGCATGGAAGTCCAGCAAACAAAGATATAAAGAAGAAATACTCATCCAGACAGGTAGGAGGGGTGGAGCCAGGGAGGAGAGGATGCGGTGTGGTGGTGGCAGCAGCGGCAGCAGTGGCAGGTTGGCAGAAAGCACACTCACACATTTTAAAAAGTCAGGAGGGACACTTGGGGAGTGTTCCCAGCTCCTCACTGGACCTCGCAGCCCACGGTCTCAGCACCAGGGAAAATCAAGCCTCATTGCTTCTGACTGTGCAGACCAGTGGGGGTTAGGGTGGAGGCAGAAACTGCCGGTCTCAGCAGAGTCTGTTTGTTTAAAGGGCCCCCACAGTCCTAGAACGTCCACAGACCCACCCACTCTGGGAACGACAGCCAAGGCAGCAGCTAGAGGGCCACCAGTCTGGTGTGGAAGTGTGAGAGGTGCCTGGAAAAGGGGCGAGTGCTGGGCAGGCAACATTGTTTCCTCTCGGACCCCTCCCCCACATACAGCACCAGAACATGGTGAAACAGGTCACCCTGTACTGATGAATCCCTAAAGCTCCACCCCTCACAACTAACAGGAACGACAGCTCTACCTGGGATGTGGAGGCAAACAAGCACAGGAGCCTGTCAGAATGAGGAGACAGAGAAGTATGGTCCAAAAGGGAGAACAGATCAAGGTTCCAGTGGGAGAACTAAGCAACGAGGAGATAGCTAACCTAACAGATGAGGAAATTGACAACCTAACAGATGCAGAATTCAAAACACTGGTGATAAAGATGCTCACAGGCTTGACATATATGCTTGAGTATGGCAAACACATAAGAGAAGAACTGAAGGCTATGCTAAGTGAAATGAAGGAAACTCCACACAAAATCAATGATGAAGGGAAGGAAACCAGGGTCCAAATTAATAATTTGGAACATAAGGAAGAATAAAACAGTCAACCAGTGCAGAATGAGGAAGCAAGAATTGAAAAAAATGAGGAAAACTTCCAAAATTTTGCGAAGGAGATGGACATACAGGTCTGGGAAGCATGGAGGATCCTGGGAGAGCTTGACCCGGAGGGGACCACAATAGGATGCATCATGACTGAAATGCCAAAGGTGAAAGATAAAGAGCGTCCTGGGAGCAGCAAGAGAGAGGCAGAGAGGTGCCTATAGGACTATCAGCTGATTTCTCAGAGGACACTTTGCAGGGAGGAAAGGGCTGGCAAGCAGTATTCAATGTGATGAAAAGCAATCTACAACCAAGATTACTCTATCCAGCAAAGCTATCATTTGGAATGGAAGGGCAGATCAAGTGCTTCACAGACAAGGTGACGCTAAAGGAGTTCATCATCACTAAGCCATTATTATATGAAATGTCAAAGGGACTTACTTAAGAAAAAGAAGATCAAAACTATGAACACTAAAATGACAACAAACTCACAACTATCAACAAGTGAATCTAAAAAATAAAAAGAAATCCAACTAAGCAAACCAGAATAGGAACAGAATCATAGGTATGGGGATCATTTGGAGAGTTATCAGCTTGGAGGGGGGAGGGGAAGAAATGGGAAAATGGTGCAGGGATCAAGAAGCATAATTGGTTGGTACAAAATAGACAGAGGGATGTAAAGAATAATATAGGAAAGGGTGAAGCCAAATAACTTACATGCATGACCCATGGACATGAACTAAGGGGCGTGGGATTGCTGGAGGGAAGAGGGGTACTGGGCAGAGGGGAGCAAAGGGGAAAAAAATTGGAACTACTGTAACAACATAATCAATAAAACATACTTAAAAAAAAAAAAAACCCTCTAAATCCTACCACTCAGAAAACCACTAGTGTTGCTATATTTGTAAAAAATTAATTTCAGCATAGCATTTTATCAAAATTTTGGATCTTTACCTATTGAATAGTTAATACACAATAAAAACAAACAAATAGTGCAAGTTAAAAAATTTGCACATACATCTTTTCATGCGAGTCTGCTTATCTCTAAAGATAAGATCCTAGAGAAGCATCATTGGTTCAAAAATTTGCAAAATTTCAAACTCTTGATCCTTGTTGTCAAACTTTTCAAGAAAGATGTGCTAATTTTCTCATTCCCACCTACAGTGCTTGAAAAGAAATTACTTAAACAGTAAAGAAGTGAAGTGCAGCAGCTAGGAGAATAGTTTTTGGAATCAGATATGCCAGTGTTTGAGTTAGATTTTTTAAGATATTCTGAAGAGTGTTGAATTATTATTAGTTTTTAATCAGTTGATTTGACTGAATAAAAACAGTAAATACTCTCCCCTGTGTGAGTGACTGCTGAAATTTCCGTTGGACTCTTTCAGTATTAGCTGGGCTGACCTGAGTCAGCCTCACATGTGCATGTTTTAGCGTTAGAGATTTGGGCAAGAGTTTATACCCACAGAAGTTGAATCCCTCCTACCACTTCCCTTTCCTGGATGTCTCTTCTCAATTTCCAGCAGCTGTGGTTGCCCTTAACTCTGGTCTTGGGTTCTTTTAGTCAATTAGACTGCACAGGCTATCCTCAGGCTGATGCCATCAAACGGAAGAAAGTCACAGAGTACGTCTTTCTCTAGCATGCATGAGACCCCAACTGCCTTCAAAATCTACCTTCTTTGGGTCTCTCCTTAGTGCCTTCTGGTAGATTATTATTATTATTGTTGTTGTTGTTGTTGTTGTTAAGAGTTTTTACCTGTGGTTGGGTTTCCTCTGGACTTATTTCACAATCTTCACAGTCTGACATCTATGACTTTTATAGATCCCTTCTGCATGACCAGTGCCAGAAAAATACATTTTGACTTAACCAAGGGTCCATTTTTCCAAAGGGCTTGGAATTGCCTGATAATGACAAAACAGCCAGTGAGGTGGGGGAAGAGGGAGGTAAGGAAGCTCACAAGTTTCTGGGATATGTTTGTTGTACTAAGGCAGATTTAGGGTATTTAAGCCTTTTCTAATTTCTATAAAAAAACATCATCCAGGCTGTGGTTATATCTTTTATAAAATACCTTTTGGAAAAGGTCCTTGACATGTGCTTTACCTACCTGTGTAATGACTTTGGGCAAGTCATTTGCCATCTCAGAGTCTTGGTTTTCTCATCTGTAAGATGTAAACCCTGCCTAGCTCACGGGGTGGTTGTGAAAGTGCTTCGGAGACAATAAAAGAGTTCAGACATACAGACACCGTACTGTGCTGCCTCTGACATGAAGTATAACCGCTGAGCTGGATCAGAGGCTCCCAGACTGCACCTGAGGGCCATCACCCTGCAGCCTACTTTTCAATATTTAAATAAGTTTCCAGATAAGCTTTCTGTTGAGAAACCAATGGGGAGTTCCAACTTGGCTGGAAATATCAGAAAGAGGTGACAGAATATAGTTAGTATAAAGTACATAGAATAGCATAAATTATTTCACTTTAAAAGTGTTTTTCCACCCTAACACATTAGCTAGTATGAAATTATGTGGGGAAATCACTTGAGATACCCAGGGATTTGGGAACATGTAAAGTCATCTACTTGGCTCCTTCCAGTCACCACACCCCACTCTAGGTCATAACAATAAGTCAAGGAGAGCTTTCTTTAGTTCAACTATTAGAATCCCAGGATTGTAGTTTTATAAATATAGATACTTATATACTTTAAACCCCCAATCTATATTTGGCATGTACACACACATAAATAGCTGAAAGCATTGAAGTAAATTGTTCAAGCTCACAAATCCAGGTATCAAGGAGCTAGGAGATGAACCTTTATTACTGGCAGCCCAGTGTCTGCGACACGCTCACTTGGAGCAGTGAGGAACTACCTTTATTTATTTATTTATTTTTATTGAGTCACGTGGGAAATAAAGATATAGCCTTACTACTTATATTAGTACTGGAAGAATATCAGGGAGAAAACTGCCACAGATTTTCATTGAGGTGGAATGTTAATGTTAGACCTTTATGTGCTAAGTAGCAACCCAAGAGCACTTTTCTAGTTTTGCATTGTGAACTCTTAGTTGGTGGTCTATATCTGGCAAGTAGGCTGCTTGTGTTCCAGGGACTCAAGTTATTTAACACGACTTACACCATGTTTCTCAAGGCATGGTTCTTGAATTAGTTGCAGCAGCCATGACAATATACAGGTCCCACCTATCTAATCAGAAACTCTGGGGGATGGGGACCAGCAATCTCTGTTTCAGCAACCTCTGTAGGTGATTCTGATGCATGTTCAAGTTTGAGAACCATTGCTTTAGAGACAGTTAGAGCTAATCATTGTAGTGCTGAGTCAGACTGATTTCAGAATATAGATGTTTCTGTGTGTAAATTTTAGGGAGAAGGCTTGTGTCTGTGACTCCTTCTTTAGGTGAGTG
Organism: Furipterus horrens; assembly: GCF_987537825.1. Lineage (NCBI taxonomy): Eukaryota > Metazoa > Chordata > Mammalia > Chiroptera > Furipteridae > Furipterus > Furipterus horrens. Next base: position 140,626,948 of record NW_028327174.1, read on the forward strand.
TAGGAACTGCCTGATATACACCCAAAGTGCCCAATCAGAAGTGCTATAAATACTGGGCCAAAAAGAGGCTGTGAGAATACAATTGCTGAAGGTGGCCAAAGTAAATTATTGATTTACTGAAAGTATTCATGAAATACAACGAGAATGTTACTTTTAAAAAAGATGTTAGTGTTCTTCAGAATGTGGAGACTGCTTGGACTTGTAGAACAATAAAAGACCTTACAATACGAGGGCAAACATGGCAGAAAAGAAGGTACAACAGAGTCCAGAGAAAGAGGACTTGGAGGAAGTGCCCTCAGGAGAGAAGGTATGCAAGAATTGCAAAACTGCTCCAAATCAGCTACTCCAATCCAGCACTGACCAGAAGTTCTAAATGCTTTGGCTGGAGTGAGTGGGAAGGTATATGGGAACCCAGAACATCTAAAATACTTAATCACATTGTATACACTTAGATTTAGGGTTGTTTGAATGTAACTAAAATATCAGTATAGCAGTGATTTAAACAAAGATAGTAATTGATTTACCATTCATGCAATAGAAATCTGAGGTCAGTAGTCAAGTACAGTTACCAGGAATCTAGACTCCTTCTGTCTTTTTGTTCCAATATTCTAACTTATGGCTTCTATTCTTAAGGTATTACTTTATGGCCCAATAGGGTGGCAGGAGCTCCAACCATCATGTCTGTTCCAGGCTGTGGGAAGGAGAGGCAGAAGGGCAAAAGGGCACACACCTTTGTTGAGTTATTTCCCTTTGAATAGCCTTCTTGCAAGTCAAACATTTCATTGGCCAGAATTCAGTTACATTGGTCATTCTTAGTTGTAAAGGAGTCCTTGAAAATGTAATCTTTTAGGTGGGCACCACGCTGCCAAATATAAAACTAGGTTCTCTTATTAATGGAGCAAAAGACAGAATAAACAGCAGGTGGCAATGAGTAGCCTCTACCATAGATTGCTTATTTATTCTTGTTTTTAAATCCTCAACACTCTACTCTGAAGCCTCATATTGTCAAAGTTAGTCTTTGTTTTGTTTTTCTCTTCTTTGGGTCTCATTTTCCTCATCTGAAAAAATGAGGTTAATCTAATTTAAAGTGTATAGTAAAAATAAATAGTAAGGTCACTGAAAAGATTGTTTATAATCTGTATTTGAAAAATAGGTGAACAAAGAATTGATAAACAGGGCAAAATAAATGTTTACCCAGTTCCAAATGCCTAGAACAGGGATATTCTTTTTTTCTTTTTTTAAATATGTTTTATTGATTATGCTGTTACAGTTGTCCCAATTTCCCTTCCCTCTGCTCCCCTCCACCTGGTGGCCCCCCTCCCTCCAGTTGTCCCCCCCTTTTAGTCCATGTCCATTGGTTGTGCATATAGTTCTCAACCTCTTGTCTATTCCATTCCCTCCTACTATGCTTCTTAATTCCTATACCATCTCCCTCCCTCTACCCCTTCCCCCTCCCTGCTGACCTCCCCCCAGTATGTTCCCCATACCTATAGTTCTTTTTCCATTCTCGTTGCCTATTTAGTTTGCCTTTGTTTCATTTCCCTAGCTTCTGTTGTTGGTTCTTGTGAAACAGTTTTCATTTTAATGTTCATAGTTTTGATCCTCCTTCTTCTAAACCAGTCCCTTTACATCTCATATAATAGTGGTTTAGATCTAATGAACTCTTTCAGTTTTACTTTGTCCTGGAAGTGCTTTCTCTGCCCTTCTATTCTGAATGACAGTTTCGCTGGATAGAGTATTCGTGGTTGTAGGTTTTTGCTTTTCCTTACTTTGAATATTCCTTGCCAGTCCCTTCTTGCCTGCAGGGTCTCCCTTGAGAAGTCAGCTGATAGTCTAATTGGGACCCCTTTGTACATGATTCTTTTCTTCTCTCTTGCTGCTTTTAAGATTCTCTCTTTATCTTTAATTTTTGACAATCTGATTATAATGTGTCTTGGAGTGTTTCTCCCTGGGTCCAGTTTTTCTGGAACTCTCTGTGCTTCCTGGACCTGTAAATCTATTTCCTTCCCTAAGTTTGGGAAATTCTGCTTCATTCTTTTTTCACATAATTTTTTAATTTCTAGTTCATCTTCTTTGCCCTCTGGCAGTCCTATAATCCGAATGTTCAGTCTCTTACAGCTGTCCCAGAGGTTTCTGATCCTCTCCTCACTTTCCTTTTTGTTTCCTCTCTCTGCACTGGTTGAGTGTTTGTTCCTTCTCTATGTTCAGGTTTGTTGATTTGATCTCTGGATTTTATTTCCTCACCACTTGTCTTGTATGTGTTTTCGTTCGTTTCAGTATGAGTAGCTTTCATTCCTTCCCTGTCTTGTTCCAAATCTTTTGTTAATTCTGTAAGCCTCCTTTTAACAATAGCTCTGAACTGAGCCTCTGACAGGTTTCTTATTTGTTCGTCTGTCAGGTTCTTCATCTGATGCCTGGAGAGCTGCGTCACTGGGATTTCAATCGTTGTCTCCTTCATTTTGACAGATTTGTGTTTTGCTTTGCTTCCCGGGCAGGCTGTGCGGGGCAGAGCCCCGTGTACTCGTCACAACCCGGCGACTGGCAGTGATCCCGACGTTTTTTCCCCACGATGTGTGGCGCTTTTTGTGGGGGCGGGGGTCCAGGATGGATTCCTGCTGTTATTCTCCACTGGGAGACCGGGATACATCCTCCCGCCCTCTTGGCCTCACCGTCGGAGGCAATGGGGGGGCTGCCTTTCCCCGTGTTGGGGTCGCGAGCTGCCTGGGCTGGACTGCAGCCGGGATTGCTCCCCCTGCCGCTCTCCCTGCTGCTACTGCAAACAGCCCTGCCTGACCTTTCCATTCCTGTTCTGATTTCGCCCCTCCTACCCATCCAGATGAGCGCCGCTGGTTTATAACTTCATACATTGGGCTTCCATGTAGTTTTATTTTTCTGGAATTTCTGGTTATCTTTTGTTTTGAGGTAGTTGTATTCCTTTCTAGTTGTAGAGGGAGACTGAGCATGTCTGTCTAAGCCTCCATCTTGGCTGGAAGTTCAGGGACATTCTTTTTTTTTTTTTTTTTTCAGATTTAATGTGTTTTATTGATTAAAATATTACATTTGTGCCACTTTCCCTTCCCTCTGCTCCCCTCCACCCGGTGGCCCCCTCCCTCCAGTTGTCCCCCCCTTTTAGATTATGTCCATTAGTTGTGCATACAGTTCCTCCCAACCTCTCTCCGTCTATTCCATTCCCTCCTACCATGATCCCCAATTCCTATATCATCTCCCTCCCTCTCCCCACTCCCCCTCCCTGTTGACCTCCCCCCACTATGCTTCCCTTACCCACAGTTCCTTTTCCACTCTCGTTGCCTGTTTCGTTTGCCTTTGTTTCATCTCCCTAGCTTCTGTTTTTTAAACCAGTCCCTTTAACTTCTCATATAACAGTGGTTTGGATCTAATGAACTCTTTCAGTTTTATTTTGTCCTGGAAACACTTTCTCTGTCCTTCTATTCTGAATGACAATTTCACTGGATAGAGTATTCGTGGTTGTAGGTTTTGGATTTTCATTACTTTGAATATTTCTTGCCAGTCCCTTCTTGCTTGTAGGGTTTCCCTTGAGAAGTCAGCTGATAGTCTAATTGGGACCCCTTTGTACATAATTCTTTTCTTCTCTCTTGCTGCTTTTAAGATTCTCTCTTTATCTTTAATTTTTGACATTTTGATTATAATGTGTCTTGGAGTGGTTCTCCCTGGGTCCAGTCTCTTGAGAACTCTCCTTGCTTCCTGGACCTGCAAGTCTATTCCCTTCCCCAAGTCTGGGAAGTTCTCCTTTATTATATTTTCACTCAATTTTTCAAGTTCTAGTTCATCTTCCTCATTCTCTGGCAAACCAATGATTCTTATGTTGGGCCTTTTATAGCTGTCCCAGAGGTTTCTGATCCTCTCATTGTTGCTTGCCATTTCCTCTCGCTGCATTGGTTGACTGCTTGTTCCTTCTCCATATTCCAGTTTGTTGAAATGAACTCTGGATTCCTCACCATCTGTCTCGTACGTGGTTTTGTTCCTTTCGTTATGAAAGTTTTTCGCTTCTTTCATATCTTTTTCCTGCTCTTTTGTGAATTCTGTAAGCCACCTGATAACAATGGCCCAGAACTGAGCCTCTGACAGGTTTCTTATCTGTTCATCTGTCAGGTTCTCTATCTGCTGCCTGGTGAGCTGCACCACCGGGATCTCTATATTTGTCTGCCACATTTTGACAGATGCGTTTTGTTTTCCTGGGCTGGCTGTCGGGGGTGGTGCCTGTGTAAGCGTCACAAATCAGCGACCTGCGGGCGCCTGCCTGTCCGCGACCTATTTCGCAGCCCTGTGGTGCTTTCTGTGGGGGCGGGGGTCCAAGATGGATTCACACAGTTATTCAGCTAGGAGACCGGGATCCGTCCTCCCGCCCCCCTGGGCCTCACTGTTCAAGGCGATGCTGCGGCTGCTCCCCAGCGCCGGAGTCGCGCACCGCCAGGGGCTTGATTGGAGTCGCGCACGCCAGGGGCTTGCCTCCCGGATTTTTCGCCGCCCCGCCCCGCCGCTCCGCAAACAGCTTTGCCTTTTTTAACTCTTACCTGCCCAAATGGCACTGCTGGTTTATAACTTCATATGTTGGGCTTCCGTGTAGCTTTATTTTCTGGAATTTCTAGTTATCCTTTGTTTTGAAGTAGTTGTATTCCTCTCTGGTTGTAGAGGGAGACCTAGCGTGTCCGTCTAAGCCTCCATCTTGGCCGGAAGTCCAGGGACATTCTTAAGGGAGGATTTCAGCCTCCACTAAATGATGAGTCACCCACCCACCCCCTAGCATTTAAACCTCTCCCAGGGATGTGAATTAATCCCCTCTAGGTCACTGAGGGACTTCTAAGTGCTTAGCTCTTATATAAATCTGAAAAAATGAGTAAGCATTAAAGACAATCATCATGCCTGCCACATTACCCTAAAAAAATAGTATTTACTTTTTAGACTTTATGAAGTTTATGTTCTTTAATCTCTCTCATTATTACTGGTTTTCTACTTAAAAAAAATCCTGACCCAAGGATATGTCCATTGATTTTAGAGCGAGAGGAAGAACGACAGAGAGAGAGAGAGATTGGTTGCCTTCCATAGGGGCCCTTACTGGGGATTGAACCCACAACCTAGGTATGTGCCCTGAATAGGGACTAAATCCATAACCATTTGGTTTACTGGATGACGTTCCAACCATCTGAGCCACTTGGCCAGGGCTGGTTTTCTACAATTAAAAAAAATCATTATGCTAAAGCATTGTCATTCCAAGGTCTAAACAAAATGCTCTTTGTACTATGAACTTTTTAATGCTTTCATTCATTCACTCAATATCCATTTATTAAATATCCATTAGGTGTTGGGCACTGTGGTCTTGTTGTAAACACAAAACATAAGATTCCTTCCCTTACGGAGCCTACATTATAGTGTGCATGCATGTGTGGTGTGTTGTTGAAGGAGATAGACCATAAACAAGTAAACAAATAAATGAACAAGACAGTGTCAGATTGATAAGTGCTATGAAGGCAGCATGAGGACATGAGCATAGGATTGAGAGTGAGGGGCTGTTTTAGAAGGAAGGTCTTGAGGAGCTAAGACATGAATGTGAGACAAGGCCATTGACAAATGCATGATTTGCAATGAGCACTTACTTTATGGATATGAGCACCTGAAAATTTTCATTTCTAAATGCAAAACCATTCTCTCTCCACTACACAAATGATAAAAATACAATTTTTATTTAAATCAAGTATCAACAAAAAACCCTTGCATTTCTAACATGTTCAGGAATAGTAAAGATTAGATTTTTGCAATATTAGATTTATTTTGAAACCTAGCAGCTCCCAGTACATGTGCCTTCAAAGTAAAAAAATTCAAACAGTACTCTTGCTTAATCCCTATGCTAGTTACTTTTGGGAAATGGAGAAATGGAATATCTGAGTAGTCTACAATGTACATTATCAACAAACTGGCAAGGGAAATTCTGTTTTCAAAATGAATCCATCTTAATTGTTCTTTGAAAAAAGCTGTTTTATATTTGTGACTCATGATCTTGTAAAACCAGACATGTGCAGGAACAGAAAGTTGGGATTTGCCGGATCAAAGCAAATTTGAGTAGACTAGAACATATTTATTTATTCATTCAGTGTTTATAATTGGCTTCCTCAGAAATGAGTGTTGCTCATCTAGTGATGTGAATTTGAAACATACAGACAGCACTTCAGATTTGATCCCTGGTATTAAAAGAAATAACACACCGAACTTCATCTATGAGAATAGATTTTTGAAAAGTTAGACCTGATTCTCATTATAACATATGCATGGCAATAATTAGAGCCAAGTTCTTTTGCATTTCTTCAAAATTTGAAGAGCTGAAATTCATAAGTAAGGTAATAACAATGCATATTGGGGAGGAAGAAGCCACCAAAGAGATGATTTCACATAAAAAAGATATGGTATTAATTAAAGAACCAGTGAACTTTATAAAACAGAATCATGCATGAGTAATACAGAGTAGAATCTGGACCCAGACAGGAAATCTGGTCTCAGAAGTGAAGTATAAACAGGAGAGGCTGTGGGGAGGAGTGGAAGCTTTCATGGGTATTGGAATTAAATGATCTCTAGGTCCCTTCTAGCTCCATATATCTGATTCTAAGGACACCCAAAAGATATGTTAATCAGTTTTTTAAAAGGCTTTATTGAGATATAATGTACATAGCCATAAGTTCACCTATTTAAGTATACAGTTCTGACTTGTAGTAAATTCATAGAGTGCACCATTACCACAATCTAATCCATTTTTTTCATGTCGTTTATTGAGTAGAAACCATTTTACTTTTCTATTATAAAGGTACATACAGCTCATTAAAAGTGTATATCAAGTTTAAAGGATGCAAAGATGACTCACTGGAAATATGTGTAATAGACATGTGCAGGCAAATTGCTCTACTGAGAAAGAGAAGGAGAGTGGCTGGAGGAAGTGCTGAGCTGTGGTTACCAGCCACACCCTCCAGTCAGACAGCTGAAGTTCAGATTCTGGCATCCCTACTTGCTTAACATCTGTCTAACCTCAGGCAAGTTACTTAAACTTGCTGAGAGCCTTTGTTTACTCATCTGTAAGTTGACAGTACCTACTTCATAGGATTATAAAGGATAAATGAGATAATACAATATATGCAAGGGGCTTAGCATATTACTGGCACATAAAAAGTACTCAATAAATATTAGCTATTTTTATAATTATTACTTGATGATCTTTTATGAGCAGACACAAAAGACCACACACCCTATGATTTAATTTATATGAGAAATTCTAGAAAAGACTAATGATGGTGGTAGAAAGCAGATCAGTGGTTGCCAGAGGCCAGGGACTGGGAATAGGAAATCGATAGCAAAGAGGCACAGGGAAATTTTAGGGGTTTTCTATATTATGATTAGGATGATGTTTTGTAAACATTTGTCACCAATTATACACTTAAACTTGGTGAATTTTATGGTGTTGTAAAATAAAGCTGACATCCCCGCCCCCTGAAAATGTACCTTTTAGCCCTGGCTGGTGTGGCTCACTGGATTGAGTGCCAGCATGTGAACACAAAGGGCGCTGGTTTGATTCCCAGTCGGGGCACACACCCTGGGTTTGTGGGCGGGTCCCCCGATGGGGGCGTGTGAGAGACAACCACACATTGATATTTCTCTCCCTCTCTTTCTCCCTTCCCTTCCCCTCTAAAAGAAAAAAAAAATCTAAAAAACATAATTTAAATAAAAAAATACCTTTTAATATACCAGTTGGATAGTTCGATTATTTTATGTTAGAAGCAATAATCAGTTTCTAAACTCAGGCAACAAATATTTGTTGAGTACCTAGTACATGCAGGGCACTGTTCTAGGTGCTGGGGATACTGCCTTGAAGTAGACAGCACCCCTACATTCTTAGAGCTTATAGTTCAAGCACAAATTATACACATGTTTTGGGTGACTAAAGGAGTCAATGAGGGATGCTGGGGGACATAAAGGTGACAAGGTCGTGGGAGGAGGGTAGAAAAGTACAAAGTAGTATAAACATGTGCCATGGTTTATCTTTTAGTTTTCAAACATACACAGAAGCAAACACAGCTTCTCTGTGTCTGACGATGATGCCCCTGACTGACCTAGCATCTGGGCAGGCAGTATGACAAAAGTCTCTGCATGATTGGTGATAGTGACAAGAGGCACTCTGATCACACTATCTTCAAAATCGGGTGTCCACCTGAGAAGAAAGACTGTCATCAGCCCAAGGACCAGGTGGACGCTTCATAGGCCTCAGGGGTAGCGCGGCTTTGACCTTGGCCTTATCAACCCGGCACTCCCTTGGCTCCAGGCCAGCAACAGTCTTCTGCAGAGCGTAGGAAGCTGGGGCCTTCGGGTACTTTACCAGAGTGTGTGCCCACCCGCGAAGTCCCATGGTGCGGATGACTCCGCCCACTGGGTGACCCCGCCCACGTGGGTCCAAGGCCGATGCCCGCTAGGGGCAGAGACTCGTTGCAAGAACCTGGTTGGCTGAACCGGTCTGAACCTCGTGGGAGGGCGGTGTGAGGCTTGTGAGGGCGGAGCTCACGACGACGAGGGCCGCCCCGAGTCCCTCCGGGAAATAGATGCTCCGCAAGTTTGCGGGCGCCAGGGGCGGGGAAAGCGCTCTTGCCCCGCCCAGGATCCGGCGGCGGGGCGGGGCCGCCCCCTTCCTCCCACACCGGCGCTGGTTTGAGCTCAGAGCGGAGAAACGAGGTTGACTCTACGCGCCCTGGTTGGTATTTGGGTGGCGGCAGGCAGAGGAGGAACATGGCGTTCGTAGGCAACGGAGCAGAGCTGGAAGCGGACGAGGTACTGACCAGTGGGGAGTGCGGGTACTGCCCCTGGAGCCCGGCGGGGATGGCCAAGGTCCCGCCCCCTTGGTCGGGATTTGGGACAAGCAGGCCCTCTCCTGGAGAAAAAGGCGAGGGCTGCGGTGGGTGTACCCGTCCTTGAGGGTCTGCGCGGCGCCCGGAGCGGAGGCGGTGCCGAGGTTCGGGGCGCCAGCGCCTAGGAGTTGTGGGGATGGAGGACACGACGTCCGGTCGGCCGGCTGGCTGCAAGGGCGCGGTAGCGCAGGATCCGCAGCACTTAGCTGTTCGGAGCCTCTCCAGGGGCACCAGGCTTTACGAGGTCTGACCCCGAAGTCCCGACGCTGGCCGTCCGGCGTTTGTGCAGTTGTGTCTTGAGCTGGGAATCTCACCTTCTATGGAAGTTTCCTCGTATTTATAGTCGATGAGAGGAGAGGGACAGCTAGAGGAGGAAGGAGCCGCAGGGGTGTCTGCACGGGCGTGCAGGGCGGGGGCTGCCGAGGGGCCGGAGCGCGAGGGAACCGGAGCAGCCGCGCGGGAGTTGGTGCTTTCCCCTCCGTGCACGGGGCCTGGACGTTTCTCGAGCCGGTCCCCAGTGTCGGCGGTATAGACAGAGAGAAGACACTATGAGAACCCGCATCCTATCGTCTTAACTGCAGTTAAGTAATTAGCCACTTCCTCCTGTGGCCGGCGCGCCCGAGTCTGGGCACTCTCGGGCGGGCGCGCCGGACCTGTTGATTTATAGGCTTTTCTTCTCAGCACTTGGCAGCTCCGGAGAGAGGCTCCGGAGCTTTAAGTTGAGCCCGGCGGCAGCGCAGCAGTAACCGCAGCAGCTACTGCTGCTGCCATTTTACCTGACTTGAATTTTACAAGCCTCCCGAGGAGGCTTAGTTTCAAATGATGCAATAGTGGAAGATCTGGAGAAGGCGGGTTAAGATATCCCCATCCATTTCTTCAATGTCGGGAAACTCCTGGCAATGAACACTATGTTTTAAATATAGCCCTTAAAATAAAAATGAAACAGAAATCGAACTACAGCTCCTTCACACACAACTGGCAGACAAGAGGGCCAATCTGGTGGTCCAGAACCTTCCTTGCAGCTTGTGTCTTGCAATGAGGCCACCAGGACACAGACCAATGAACTAGAGCTTGCTTAACTGCATCTATTTATTGTTGAAACTCTTTAAACTACCTGTAAAAGCAAATGATGAAATATTACATTTGCTGCTGTTTTCATCTGTGACAATTTTTTAAAATAGTTTTAGGCTGTCTTTTTGGTATGTCATAGATCCACCTGTTTTTCATTCTTTAGTTCTCTGTAATCAAGGTAGTAACACTTTCATGGTGCTTTGACCATACATTCACTGAAGTACTCCGAAGTTTTTATGGCTCCTGGTTGTATATTGAAATAAGTATCCATGTACCTGGCATGCAAGGCTCTGTACAGTGTGGTCTCAATCTGATGTTCCAGCCTTGTCTCCAGCTGCTTCTCTGTATAACCATTTAGTTTAATCAGTGTTATGCCCATATTATAATTTAGGAGATAAGACCAGGAGTAGCTAGTAAATGTGGAGTGAAATTTTGAATCCCTAGTCTGCTTGTTGAAAAAAAATTTGCTACCCTTATGGCTATATAATTGTCTAGACCAGGATATTGTTGAGAGAGAAAGGGGATGCTATTAATAATTAACGTTTGGAGAGTAGGTGTAAACTGGGACTGTCCTGGGCATATTGAGACATAGGGCCCCCCTAGCTATGCCCATTTTGCCTGCAAGATGAACTGACGTATTCAGATGCATCAGCTAGGGAGAAGGGCTCTAGTGCTGTGGGGGAAGTTAGGTTTCAGAGCAGCAGAGTGCCTGGCACACAGATACTTGGTGAATACATATTGGTTGAATGAACGAATGACTGCAGAAAAGATGTTGCTTAATAATTCCTCAGTTTTTGCCATATCTTTCGTTCACTTTTTAAATTCAATAACTATTAGGCGCCTATTACATGTTAGGCACTATACTGGCCTTAAGAGATGAGCCAAGTACAAGTACAAATTAATTTTTTGTGCATGCCAAATCTACCTTTGTACCTCATGGTGCACCGTTCCCTTTGGCATAAGTTTCACAAACATTTATTGAACATTTGCTCTGTGTTCAAACTTGGTAGGTGCCTTAGAAAGAGAAGTCACAATTTTGGCTCTCTGGGGTTCTCAATCTGGGTAGGGAGATACGACGTGTCTAAGAACTTGAGAAAAGAGCTTTCAAGGCAAGGTAAGGAAGTTAGACTGGGTATCCTTATAGACTGTTACTTGTAGAAAATGCCTAACTTTCAATGGTCTGAAGTGCTCTACACATGAGCGAGTAAGACCGGGCCCTTCAACTTTACTGGTTATGTGAACAAAAATAGCTTATTTCCGTTGGGAAGTTTTTCAAACACTTAATTTGATACATTTGATAGTCTTTGTGCCTACTTCTTGATATTCCAGGGAAGTAAAAGTGTAGTTGGAAAAGTAGTACAAAGTGCAAAGTGGTGTAGTTGCAAAAGTAATAGCCTAGGCATTAGGTGAACCGGGCTCTCGGCTTTGTCACTAATGCTCCATAGCCATTTGTTTATTACGTGTGCAAACATCTGACTATCTTATGTGCCAAGCCTGGAGACACAATCGTGAAGTAGGCAGACAAGTACATTATTCATAACTAATGACTTTGAGCAGGTCTCTCAATCTGTTAGGGCTCTTGCAAGTTTCCTCATATGAAGGAGGTCTGGTTGGACCCTAAGTGTTCTTCCAGCTCTAAATGTCAATGCTTTTGGAGGGGAGTGGAGCTCCTTTTTGAGAGAAGGGCTGATAATATGGGGATCCCTTTTTTATCCAATGTAACCAAAGAGATGATGGTGGTAGAAGAGCTCTCATGGTAGCTGTGGGATGTGGTGTTTTTTTAGGTAAACTGATGTTTCTTTTTTTCTTTTCCAGGAGGATAAATGTGAGACTACAGAGGTCAGGACTTACAACCTCAAGAGAGGCAAAAATTGGTTCTGGAGGGGGACAAAAACATCTTAGATTTTACAATGGTGTGTGGTCCTTCAAAACTTGGTTAATAAAATCTCATTTGTTAACATTTAGATTTACCTCATTGGCTTTTCTTGGGAATTACACAAGCGACATTGACATTGAGTTCATGAAAGGTATATAGAAATTATGCAAGGTCAACACTATAAACTTATGGCCAATAAATGACTATGGCCAGAAGGACCATCAGTTGCTTGATCTTGAAGTCATATGTCTCTTGGTGAACTCCTCATACTTATGAGCTACCATTAGCTCCCTTGTTGCTTATGTTTGGCCCTCCGTGTTTTTGTGTGATTTAGGAGTTGAGAAGTAAATAAAAAATAGTTTGTTTATATTTTATTTCATTCTATTAAAATTATGTAGTCCACCAATAATTATGTCAAGAAGTACAAAAAAAGAAAATACAAACAACACCTGAATGAATATCTAGCAGCTAGTTAAGTTATAAATTATTTCTCATATGAAACAATAATTTCATTAAAATAACTTTTTTTAAACTATATTTTATTATGTTGTTACAGTAGTCCCAATTCTTTTCACCTTTGCTCCCCTCTGCCCAGTACTCCCCTTCCCTCCAGCAATCCCACCCCCCTTAGTTCATGTTCATGGGTCGTGCATATAAGTTTTTTGGCTTCACCCTTTCCTATATTATTCTTAACTTCCCCTGTCTGTTTTGTACCAACCGATTATGCTTCTTGATCCCTGTACGAAATGGGAGAAATCCCCATTTCTCCCCTTTCCCCCTCCCAGCTGATAACCCTTCAAATGATCCCCATACCTGTGATTCTGTTCCTATTCTGGTTTGCTTAGTTGGATTTTGTTCTTATTTTTTAGATTCAGCTGTTGATAGTTGTGAGTTTGTTGTCATTTTAGTATTCAGAGTTATGATCTTTTTCTTAAGTAAGTCCCTTTGACATTTCATATAATAATGGCTTGGTGATGATAAACTCTTTTAGCTTTACCTTGTCTAGGAAGCACTTGATCTGCCCTTCCATTCTAAATGATAGCTTTGCTGGGTAGAGTAATCTTGGTTGTAAGTCCTTGCTTTTCATCACATTGAATACTGCTTGCCAGTCCCTATTGCCTGCAAAGTTTCTTTTGAGAAATCAGCTGATAGTCTTATAGGTACCCCTTTGTAGGTAACTCTCTGTTTTTCTCTTGTTGCTTTGAGATTCTCTCTATCTTTCACCTTTGGCATTTTATTTATGATGTGTCTTGGTGTGGTCCTCTTTAGGTCTAGCTTGTGTGGGACTCTCTGTGCTTCCTGAACTTGTATGTCTATTTCCTTCGCCACATTTGGGAAGTTTTCCTTCATTATTTCTTCACATAAGTTTTCAATTTTTTATTCTTTCTCTTCTCCTTCTGGCATCCCTATGATTTGGATGTTGGCACATTTAAAGTTGTCCCAGAGGTTCCTAAGCCTCTCCTCATTTCTTTCAATTCTTCTCTCCTCATTCTGTACTGTTTTTTTTCTTCCTTATTTTCCAAATCATTGATTTGAACCCTGTTTCCTTCCCTTCACCATTGGTTTTGTGTGGATTTTTCTTTGTTTCACTTAGCATAGCCTTCACTTCTTCCCTTATGTATTTGCTGTACTCAAGTATACCTGTCAAGCCTGTGAGCATCTTTATCACCAGTGTTTTGAATTCTGCATCTGTTAGGTTGGCTATCTGCTTGTCACTTAGTTCTCCCACTGGAACCTTGATCCATTCCCTCTTTTGGCCATACTTCTCTGTCTCCTCATCTTGACAGGCTGCTGTGTTTGTTTGCCTCTGTATCTTAGGTAGAGCTGTTGCACCTGTTACATTGTAAGGGGTGGAGCCTTAGGTATTTGTCAGTACAAGGCAACATGTTCCACCACATGTGGCACCGTATGTGGGGATGGGGTCTGAGAGGGAACAATGCTGCTTGCCTAGCACTCGCCCCTTTTCCAGGCACTTCTCCCACTTTCATATGGGACTGGCACCTCTCTAGCTATTGCCCTGGTTGTCGTTTCCAGAGTGGATGGGTCTGCGGATGTCTGGGACTGTGGGGGCCCTTTAAACAAGCAGACTCTGCTGAGATACCAGCAGTTTATTCCTCCGCCCCAACTCCCACTGGTTTGCACAGTCAGAAGCAATGAGGCTTGATTTTCCCCAGCCCCGGGACCGTGAATGGTGTGGTCTGGTCAGGAGATGAGAGCGCTCCCCAGGTGTCCCTCCAGACTTTTAAAACATGTAACTGCACTTTCCGCCGGCCTGCTGCTGCCACGGCTGCTGCCACCAGCACACCACATCTTCTCTGCCCCGGCTCCGCCCCTCCTACCTGTCTGGATGAGTATTTCTTCTTTATATCTTTGTTTGTTGGACTTCCATGCAGCTTGATTTGGAACTTCTGGTTTTCTCTAGTTTTGAGGTAGTTGTATTCCTTCTTAGTTGTGGAGAGAGACCCAGTATGTCTGTCTAGGCCTCCATCTTGGCCGGAAGTCAGAATAACTTTAAGAACATAATTTTTAAATTGTTGTATTCTTTCTGGAAAAGTAACAGTTTTAGATGTCTTAAAATTTTGGTTTTATTTCTATTAGGCAGAAATGGGTAATTTGCATATGTAAATTGTTACATTTTATGGTATAGTAAAATTCAGTTAAAAGTTACTCAGTAAATGCAGTTATAAATTTAAATGTTAATAGCTTTACAATTTTAATTTAACTTAGAATTTTTGTTTAGTCATTCAAATCCACTGTTGAACAAAAAGTATAAACTGTACTTGCTTATTATTGTATAAAGCACAGATATATCTCTGTGCTATTAAAATGTCATGGGGGGTGTAGTTAGGAAAACATGTCTAAAAAGGCTTCTTAAGGGCAATAATGAGAAAAAGTTGAGAAACACTGGGTTAGGGAAGGAAATGGCTTATGTGACAAATGTTTCCATGGCCTGCTTTTTTGGCCCAGGATTTTTTTGGTCTAATTCTGATTTAGAAAGCTTTTTCTTTGGAATTTTAGATGACGGTTAGATTGGATTGATTTTTTATTTTTTTATTTTTATTTTTAGAATCAGCTTCGTTTTTTTATTCCACCAGTGTTCCTTAAGTGCTTTTTAGGTGCTAACAGTCTTTAGATGCTGGAAAAACACACTAAGATAAGATAGCATTATTGCCCTGGAGGAACACTCTATAGCAAAAGACACATTTACACAAATCACTAGTTCTGTCTTTGGGCCAGAGTATATTTTAGATAGGAGGACCATATAATTTATCATCATAGTAGGGTACTATGAGAGTAAATGGTATGCTTTCAGTAATTGCCCTAGGACAGCAGGCGTGAAAAGTGATGGTTGACCACCCTAGTTTAGGGGCTGGCAAAGACTTTCAAGAACAGATGGTATTTGAACTGGAGCTTGAAGGGTGAACAGGATTGTGCTGGAAGGAGCAGGTGGGAGGGAATGGTAACACATGTGGGTCCAGCAGGCTGTTCATCCATAGGGAGGAGGCTGGTGAGGGCTGAGACTGCACAGGCCAGTTTGGATCATGTGGTGCAGGGTCTGGAATGTCTTGCTAAGGACATTGGGTTATAGCTCCTAAAAAAGTGGGGACTGGGCTTTTTTTTTTCCATTTAATCTAACGTATATTTATTTTTTAAATTCAGTATTATTTTGCATTAATTCCAGCTATACAGCGTAGTGGTTAGGCAATCGTATACTTTACAAAGTGTTCCCCCTTATATTTCCAGTGTTACAATATTATTGACTGTATTCCCTATGATGTGCTTTACATCCTCATGATGGAAGGTTTTTTAATGAAGGAAATGTGATAGTTTATTTTAGGAAGATAAATCTGGTGAAGTTGATGCAGCCAGATTGTGGAGGTGGCATCAAGAAGGGCAAGAGGCTGTTGTAACAGTTAATGTGGGAGGTGATAGGTCTGAAGGGGAGCAGAGGCTGTGGGATTGAGAGGAGGCCAGCATTGCGGGACTTCTCAGTGAGAGCACAGAGGAAGGACTGGCCTGGGGTGTGGTATGGCGAGGGAAGGAAGGAGGGAGAAGCTAGCTGTTCAGTGAATTCCAGGTTCCTGTGGGGCTGGGTGGTGGTGTTAATTTAGAAGAAGTGTGTAGTTTAACCCCGTCCCACTTTTAGGTTGGTATAGAGCAGTGGTTCTCAACCTTCCTAATACCGCGACCCTTTCATACAGTTCCTCATGTTGTCGTGACGCCCAACCATAAGATTATTTTCATTGCTACTTCATAACTGTAATTTTGCTACTATTAGGAATCGTAATGTAAATATCTGATATGCAGGATGTATTTTCATTGTTACAAATTGAACATAAAGCATAGTGATTAATCACAAAAACAATATGTAATTATGTATGTGTTTTCCAATGGTCTTAGGTGACCCCTGTGAAAGGGTCGTTCGACCCCCAAAGGGGTTGCGACCTTCAGGTTGAGAACCGCTGGTAGAGAGGATGAGGGAGGACCTCACGCAGAAGAAACTCACCCCTGTGGCTCACTGTGACTCACTGAGAGAGCATGGCTATTAAAGAGTGGATGAAATAGAGAATGGGTTTGTAATTGGTTGTGCAGGTTAGTGAGAGGGAAAAAATAATATCAGCGTACCATCAACCTCAACTCCTACTCAGGTTAACAAACAGGCAATTTTCAATGTTCAATCTTGAATCTCTTGAAATCCCATCAATTTTTGGAATGCTACTTTCTCTGAAAGTTGCCCACATTTTCCCCTTCCCTCCTATACCTCGATAACTCCTTCTTTTCTTTCAAGTCCAGTAGGGCATGTATGCTTCTCTAGGCAGGTATCAGTCCTTCCTTGACTTAGCTGGTTTAGCTACTTATCTTTGTTCCCTGCCCTTGGGTGCTGTTACTAATTATCCACAATGTGAATCTGATACTGTGAATTCTGTGAGGCTCATGGTTTCCATCTAGCCATCCACTGACAGCTCCCTAGCCCCAGTCTCAGGTGCCCCAATGGCCGTCTCAGGTGGATCTCCTCAAGCTACTGTGTGCTGCTTCGCAGAGCTTGAGTACTTGGGAACTCTTTGGGCACTTGTGAGGCTTCCTGGGGAGAGTTTTCCTTTGTCAAGCCTTTGTTGGTCCCCAGTGTTCTCTTCCACTCCTGTGCTTAGTGGAAACTGGTCGTGTACTCAGAGCCACTCTGGCTAGTTGGCTGAATTGGTTAGGTCACCATACCTCTTCAGAGGCACTTCTCAGGTGTTGAATGCCTGGCAGTTCATCATGCCATCATACACCTTAAGCTCTTTATTTAATGACTGTAGGTATGTAGTAAATGTTTCCCCTTGAATGTTTTGCTGATATTATTCTGACATATACATAAGGCATGTAGGTTTTTAATATTTTAGTGAAATTGATATATATCATATGTATTTGTTGGGTTTGATTGTAACTAGTAAGTAAGAAGAATTACTGATTTTAATGCATTTAATGCATTGGATTTTGCAGTAGGTCCTGGAGAGGCAAATACTGTACAGCTTTCATCCTAAGTTATGGTCTAATCAGGGATAGGGGCAGATGTGTAGACAAATAGGAGTAGTAACATTCCATACGGGGAACCCCTGAGGAGGGATGCCAGTGTGCTTTGGTACTGCAGAGGGGGACACCTCACTGGGGCAGATGGGAAGTAAGGGATGGTTTCCTGGAAGAGGCTTTTTTATTTTTTTTTTAAAGGAATTTTCAGTCTTACAGGATAAGTCGAGCTTAGAAAAGATTTGGGCATGGAGGAATTCTTGAAGTTTCTCTCAGGGAGAGGAACTGGCAGGCATAAGGTTTGGAGGTGAGGGAGAGGTGCCCTAGGTGGCAGCGAACAATACTGGAAGGGTAGGAAGGGCCATTCCACATCTTTCATGCCAAAATGTGGCTCTCACGGTGTGTGTACTTGAAGTTTTAAGCTGAGGAGAAATGTGGGGAGATCAGCTCTGTAGGTAGGTGGCTCTTCCTGGCAGCGCCTGGAGGCTGATTAGAGGGAGATTACACCAGAGGTGGAAAGGCGCCTGGCTTTCCCGTGTTTTGTTTTGTTGGTCTGATGACTGTTGACAGCCCACTGAAAGCCCGCTCTGTGCAAGGGTCGCTAAGTACTGGGATAACACGATGGGTAAGCTATAGTTTTGATCCCTCTGGAGCAGACGGTCAGGAATGTGGACACAGACAAACAGCTCTACCCTGACGTGTAGGGGAGAGTCCAGAGAGAGTGTAAGCAGGCCTGGTGCTCCCAGAAGGGAGCTTTCACAGGGCTGCCCGTGAAGCATCAGGGGGAGAGCATGTCCCTACCCAGGTCAGGACCTGGTTTGAAGCTGCCCAACTGTGTGACTTAACCCTTGTGGGCCCTGATTTCCTTAGAGGTAACATGAAGGGATTGATAGTAATGATCTGTTTCTGAAGTTCTCACCTTTGACATCTGTGATGTAGAAGGTGACATTTGATCTGGACTTTGAGGGCTGGAATTTCAGCAGGAGGTGATGGAGCAGACCACACCTTCATTCCTGGAGGCAGAGGCAGCAGCAGAGGAAACATGCTCAGGGGGGGACTAAGTGTGAAGGAGGCCATTGTGCTGAAGCAGAGTGGGCGTGAGTTAGGGGGCTGAGGCAGGAGAGCAGTGCTGTGTGTGTTCCAGCAGGTTTAGATAGACTCCCCAGCTAAGGAGTTTGGGTTTTGTATTTTTCTTTTTGGCAGTGGACAGACACACATACTCCCATATTTGTGAAATGTTTTTCCTTCTCTCTTTGGGATAAAGGAAGCAATGATGGTAACATTTCTTGGTTTCGCTTCCTCCTTTCCCAGCCTCATTTCCAAAGTACAGATTTAACCTGATGACTATAAACTGCAGTGCAGGGGTTAAGAAGACAGACGAGTCAGACACGTTTGCGTAATTCCATAGGGTTATGTTTCATCACATAGACTGTTACCCTTGGCTAAGTTCTGAGATATAGAAACACCCTCACCCACCACTCAGGCGTGGTCAGCAGGACTAGTCTGGGTTTCTCTAAGGGGCTCCTCAGTCCTATTCTCCTTCCCTTCTTCCTTAGATCACTTTCTCCTAGAGTTCTGGGGTCCTGGTCTATTTTCTGCTCATAAGTCACAATCCTTTTACTCATAACTAAAGGAAACAAACCTCAGATTCTCACATCATTTTTCAGGCCAAAAAGGGGTATGATCTTTCTGAGAGGAAGTAGGCAAGACAATCAACAAGGTGAGAGAGTCCTGAAGAGAGAAGACGGGAATGAGGCCTGACTCCAGAACCCTCTCTCAGAAGCACTCATATGTCATCATTCGGGCAAAATCAGTGACCAAGTATTTGTTGGCCAAGAATAGCCCCGGCACAGAGCAGTGTTGAGCTTCTGAGGAGTGGCCAACTTGGGTTCAGATCCTGGCTTCTCGTTTACTGTGTGGTACATTATTTAACTAGTCTGATGCCCCTTCATTTATAAAATGGGAATATTGGCGATGAGGATGAAATACAATTATATTTTACAAAGTACCTGGCACATAGAAGTACTCTTTAAAGCCAGTGATCTTTCCCCTTTATATTAAGGTATTGCTGTTACTGTTCTTATGGGTTTGATGAAGAATCTGCCACAAATGTTGTAGTGTATACAAATATAGTTTCATCTTATTTTTGCAGTCAGTTGAGAAGAACATTCTACAGAAGTACACATCCTAGAAACAGGCAGGAAATGATGGGCCCAAGGTCACTCAGCTTGCCCAAGCACAGAATCAAGGTTATCAGCCAAGTGCTCTAACTGCATGCAGTGCTCTTTCTGTTAGGTCAGGGGACAGTGTAGCCTGCCTACTTTCTGCCCATTTTTGTAAATAAAGTTTTATCTGAACACAGCCATGCTGCCTGTGACAACTTTTGCACTACAGTGGCAGTGTTGAGTAGTAGGGAGACAGACCGTATGAGCTACATGGCCTACATGGCCTAAATAGTTTGCTGACCCATGTACTAGGTGATTTCTAGGACTATCTGTAAGTTTGTTTATGAAGTGTCGCAAGCCTTATAAATTAAATTTGCTATTTCTTAAATACTCATATGAGCATCACATGTTTGGTACATTACATGAAGTGGTCTCATAAAAGTTTGTAGGCAGATGGATATACCTGCTCCTTCATATACAATGTTGGATAAATTAATATTTCTAAGCTTCAGTTTCTTCCAGAGATAATAGAACCTTCTTCTGAGGGGTATGCTGAGGATTAAAGCCCTATAACGTGTTTAGCATGTGGAGTGCAAATATGTTGGCTCTTGCAGCACTATTATTAAGGATGTAGGATGTTGATGGTTGACAATAAAGATACTTTGCAGGCTAGTCCTAGGCCCCCAGCTGTGTCAATTCTGCAAATTTACAGTTCTTACACCTTTCCTTCCCTGAAGGAAGAGGGGAAACCACCTACCACCAAAGAGAGTGGTAAACATGGGCTCATAGGGCCATCTGTTTAAGCAGAGTAGTGTTCGTATTTGTCAGCAAGGGAAGTGTCCGTGTCACTAACATTTTGAAAGTGGCTTTTGCCCACCAACACATTAATAGCATGTATGGTAACCTTTGGTTTCTCCAAAAGTTTTGATGTGTTGAAAGGTCCCCCTTTTTAATAATGAATGTCATAATTGCTCTTAACAGTTTTTTTCATGTAGTACATAGGTATTAGTTGGAGACTTTGACCTGTAAAAGGTAGGTTTATATTTGCTTACTTAGTGTAAGGTTAAAAGGTAAACATGACAATGTATGTGCATGCCTGGGCCCTGGAAGAGGCTCTGGGGTTCTTGCTGTGCCCCAAAGCAATGTGCTATGCCAGACTGCTCTTTCTAAAGTTCAACTCCATTCTCATCTTGCTGCTGAAAATCTGTTCACAGCCTTTGAGGTACTGTGCGAACACCCTAGCATGGCATATATGGCCTTGTTTAGGATCTAGCTCAGTGGTTCTCAGATGTTGGTGAGCATAGAGAACCTGGTTAGGGGCATGGGTGGCTTATTAAGATGTACGTTCCTAGGTCCCCCCACAAGCCATTCCTATTCCATAGGTCTAGGGTGGCTCACGAGAGTTTGCATTCCTAACATGATACTTTAACATCAACTATGTTGAAGTGCTTGTAGATCCTCACTTACACCTCACCTCTCAAAAGGTCAGTCCTTTCTCACTTCCCATCTTTTTCATATGCTCTTCCCTCTCTTGGTCAATTCTCTTTAGCATTTAAGACCTCCCTTAGGTACCACTTCTCCTCCAGCCTTTCCAGAGATTCATTCCTTTCTTCCCTCCCTTGCAGGTGCTCAATAACTATTTAACATTCTTGGCTGCCTAGGAAAAGAAATATTTCTTTTTTGGTCTATGTATACTTAAAAGAGCCCAGGCAGACTATCTGATAGCAAGGACTAACAGTTAATGAAAAAAAAATTTTTTTTTGAGGGAAAGCCTTATATAATTGCTCCTATTCTTCTAAAAGACCAAGGTAAAAAAAAAAAGATAATGACTGAGGATCTGTTCTAGATTAAAGGACTCTAAAGAGGCAACACCCTAATGCAAGGGGGAATAAAGTTATAAAGGACATTATCAGAATGATGGATAGAATTTGAATACAAGCATGCATACAGCAGTGGCCAGTTCATACCGACGGACTGGGCTCCCAGCTCCACCATGCTGAGGATACCGCTCAGGAAGCTCTCGATCTCATAGGCCCACCACAGCATGAGCAGGCTGGGGACGTCCAGGTGGAAGAAGGGGCCCCAGTCCTGCAGGCACTCCCTAGGACCAGCCACCCCAGGTAGCTTAATGCAGTTTCTTCCGTAAGATGTAGAGAAAGAGGAGCAGAGCCAGGGAGAACTGGGAAACCTAGTTTGCCAGTACTGCTGAGCCCATCGCACCAAGATGCAGTTGATGGAGAAACAGATAGTTGATGAGGGCATTGACAAGGCTGGTGGCAACTCCAGTTAGCATCTGGAGTTAGGATCGGTTACTGAGATATAATTTACACACCATAAATGTACTCCTTTTAAATGTACAATCCAGTGATTTTTAGTAAATTTATGGAGTTGTGCAGCCATCATGACAGTCAATTTAAGAGCATTTCCATCACCCCATTAAGATTCCTTCTGCCCATTTGCTTGCACCTCAGTATACTTTCACACTTAAATTAATTGGAGAATTAATTTACAGTCTTACTATGGGAACAAAGCAAAAGTATTAGGTATCAGAAGACAAGATTGGAGAACAGGGTGCATTTGGGACAGTGCTTGACTGGGCTCTTACACTGTGCTATCACCAGAAGAGCGGCTTGAGGGCTGCGTGAATTACCCCTGTCCAAATGAATAATTTGTCTCATTTGCAATAAAGCAGATGTGTAGAGTGTATAGATGATGGTTTTCCCTGATTTTACTAGTTCATCCCCACAAGGCAGTTGCTATTTATCTGGTATGTTAAGCTTCTTGCTACAAAGATGAACAAGCAATTGCATTTCTAAGCCATTAACAGTTGAATAAAAGGGACTGTCACCATAACTAGAGTCTCAAGAAGGATAAAGAGTTCAACAAAATCAGCCTCTTGTAAGGCACCCCTGAATTTCAGATTTGTTGTATCTGTACCTAGGAAGGCATGTGGGAGACAGGAAAGAACGTGGGTGGGCTTGCAGGTTAGCAGGCATGGGTTTGGTTCTGCCACTTGCTGGCAGTGTGACCTTGAACAAGCTATTTAATTTCTCTCTGAACTTTATTCTCTCATCAGTCAAATGGGGATTCTGATGCCCACCTCATAGAGTCTCTATGTGTAGGCCTGGCGCCTGGTCTTACCCTACTATATGAATGCTTAGTTGCAACCACTAATTTGAGTAGCAACTATGTATAGATATTGCTTCTTATCAGTACATTCTGAGGGCTAGAATTTTGCAGGGCAGGGAAGAGTCACAGAGTATCAAATACTGTAACTAGCTATATTGAATATCTTGATATTAAATATTCATTTGGTGATATTAATTTAAGCTCTGGTTTGGGGAGGGAAGGTTTTGTTTTAAAAATACAAACAGTGGTAGGTGTCCTTTTGGAGAACTGGCTCAAGACAGGGCAAGGCACTTGGAGCCATAGCTTCCTGACTCCTTAAGTGAAATAACGTACGCAGTTTAGCTGGGGAGCATTCACAAAATGAGGATGATTATAATTTATTCATAGGCTTAATGCTTTTAGAAGACCGAAGTATTCACATTCCTAACAATTTGCTTATTTAGTAATAACATTTGGTATTTCTCCCAACTTTTCACAAGAGAGAAATTGAGATTCATGGAATTCTTTTTCATCAGCCATAAAACAAACGTCTTCTGGATTCATATATTCTAGGGATGGCTTTACCAGGGTGTGAGGCTCCATAAGTCTATCTTATTGCTAATTATATTTGAAATTTGAAAAGTAAAGCAACTAGCTTAGAATCTTTTTTTTTCATCTTAAAACTTATCTGCTTTTACTTCCCTTGGTGGTTTATGGAGGAGGAAGTTACATTTTAACTTAAATAAGAGTCTCCTTTTTGATGTACACAAGCCCTGTCCAAGTCAGAACTTGAGGTTTGCAAGTCTGGGGAAGCAGGTTTCACTTGACAATAGATTAGGCTCCACTGAGGGACATGTGACCTGCTTAAGTGAATTCCTATCTCTTTGTTAAAGATTGTGAAGTATTACATTTCAGTAGCGGCGATTTGGAGACAATTGTTCTTTCCATAATTATTTCAGGAGCAGACACGAGGCTTTGGGGGAACAATTTAAAACAGCATTGCTCAGCCAAAAAAGCTCCCCCCATGCCTCATTCTTGATTTTCCCTTTCTGTTCCCCTCAATTGAACTTTTTTTTTCTTTTTTTTTTGCTCCCTACTTGTCATCAGCTAGTCCTGTTGAAACCACCTGCAGAATGATGCAGAACATGGCTCTTTACTGCCTGCTGGTTCCGTCTGTCCATCTCCACTGCCAGCTCCCCAGTCCACGTCAGCGCCTTCTCGTGCTTGTGGTCCTGGGAGAGTATCCTAACTGGCCTACCAGCTCCTCTCTGCCTTCTGCAATCCACTCTTCATTCTTATAGACCAAGTGCTTGTGTACAAACATCCACATAGGGGACTCCCCTGCTTGAGACTGGTTAGTGGCTTTTTGTACCATTTAGAATAAAACCCACACTCCTTGCTGTGGGCTACGTGGTCTGGCTTTTGCCTTCCTTCCCCAGTGCACCTCCTTCCCTTTTCTCTCTCCTTCCGTCTGCGGTAGCCACCCTAGCTGCCGGCAGGTTTCTTGAACATGCCCAGTTCTTTCTCACCCTAGTGCGCCTGCACGGCTATTTCCCCAGCCTGGCAACTTCACCAGCCCTTCACGTGACTGGCTCTTTCTCAACTTTCCATCCTCACTTTAAAGATCAGATTCCAAGTGCGGCTGTCCTCGGGTTCCATCTTCAAAGCGGCCTCTCTCTTTTCTCTATTACACATCCTGTTTATTGCCTCTTAGATGTGATCACATTCTGTGTTAACTTGTTTGTTTACTTTTTCCCTGTCATCTGTCTCTCCACCAGGTTTCACTGCAGGAAGCTGAAACTGTTGTAGGTAGTTTAGATCAGCAGAGCTGAAGAAGGGAATTAAGTGTTTACAAACTGCCTGGAGAAGCTGAAGGAGTGGTTCCAGGCTGGGCCTCCAGGACTGACCCTCAGTCCCACCCCACTAGGGGAGGTGCTCATATTCTTTGGCTGGTGAGTCTAGACCTGAGAGTTAACAGCACTTGGCAGTAGCTGTGATTCAGGGATCTGGAAACTGGAATCCAGAAGCTTCCTCTGCCACAGTTTTTTGTATGCAGGAAGCCAGAGAGTGGTTGCTGGAGCACTGCTGTTGAAATAACCGGATTCCTCAGCCTTGCTTGATGGCAGGAAAAGTCAGAAAGGGGCAGGGAAATGACCTCAGCCGGTTGGACCTTGCACAGGTATATCTTAAAGGGTGTAACCTAATTCTCACCCCGAGTCAGCTCACTTCCTCTACAGTGAGAAATCTGTTAGGGTCATAGGAGCTCCTGCCTCTGTGAATTACCCTGAAGTTCCTCAAATTTCTGTTGTGACTGAGCAAAACTGTTACAGTCAACTTGTTTTATTGTCTCTAGCTATTTCTGCTTCTTAATGTTGTCAGTTCTTTATTTCTACTATGTCCTCATTTTAATTAAGTCCATTGTATGATGCACATTAGTGGGTCAGGTTTGTAACCCACTGGCTACATATCCCAGTTCTCATTAGGAGAATCAGAAAAATAATTGAGTCTTACTACTGAAGTTTAGATATGCCTTAACCTTGTAAGATTCCTTGGCAAACAGAATTTTCATAATAAGCAAGTTCTGTTATTAGAATTTGCCCAGAGGGATAAATAGTGAGAAGTTTAAAAGTTGCACAGGCCAAATTTGTGACAATTTGAGCATGAAAATGATTAAGGGCAGTAGTGTATTATAGACCATTAAAAAAAATAGGAATCCTTCAAATCCATATTGATGATATAACTAGGTAGGTATATGGGGGAGACTGGAGGGCCTTTCCTTCTTGTAGGATGCCAAAGACTGGCTGGTGAAGGTGGAGGGGGTGCTGGAGTTGGAAAGTCAGTTTTCACTGTCATAGTAACGACTGAGTGAGGCAGCCATTGGCAGAGGCACTGATTCTAGGGGCAGATTTGGGTGAGGAGCATGATATTTACCTGGTCTTTCACTGTTTCACCACAGATTCCTTATTACTTGCAAGACAAAAGTAGTACACTAACTGCAAAATGGAGAAACTGGCCAACACTTTGACCAGGTGATCAAAATTAACATCACGAGTGGGGGCAGCGGAACATTTCAGCCTCCAGATTTAAATGAGCTGATAAGGACACAGTATCCCTTCCGTAGTCATATAACCTGAATCTAATCATGAGGAAATAGTGGAGAAACTCATTAAAGAAGCTTCTATTTTTTTTTTAAAAGAAAAGGGCTGTTCTCTAAAAAAAAAAAAAAAAAAAAAAAAAAAAAAATGTCAGTGTCATGAAAGACTACGAATGGCTGTGGAAAAGTTCCAGATTGAAGGAGGACGAGGAGACGTGGCAGCTAAATGCAGTATTGGCCCCGAGACTAGCTAGCGCCTGTACTGCAGGGGGAAAATGCTGTAAGGAAAAATTATTGGGTTAATAGACAAAATTGGAACATGGACAGTAGTTTAAAGTAGTGAAATTTACTGAGGTGGATAACTCTACTGTGGTTATATGAGAGAATATCCTTACTTTTAGGAAATACACGCTGAAGTACTTAGCGATAAAGGGCCCCAATACACGTAATTTCCTCTCCAGTGGTTCAGAAAAAAATATTACCTGTATGGAGAAGGGTAGAGGAGATGGGAAGGGAGAGGAAAGAGCAGATTGTAAAGCAAATGGGCTAGAATGTTAACAATAGATGAATCTGGATAAATGGCACATGGGTGTTCTTTCTACTGTTCTTATTCTGGTAGCTTTTCTCTTTAAGTTTGAAATTACCTCTAAACAAAAAGATTAAAAAAATGTTTTTCTCTTTTGAGTTTTACTAATAGAAACAAAGTGCTCTTCATTTATATGGTACTTGAAAGGATTTGAGTGATAAAATAAATTTAGTTGAAATGTCATCTTCCTTACTGTGCTTGAGATATATTGGATCTGCTTTTCTCAAAGTAATATTTTAAGTTTTTTATATTGTTCAAATTGTTCATTCTTTTTTTTTTTAAACATTAAATGAGTAATACATATAAACATTATTGGGTAAAAGATTTAAGTCATTCAAAAGCAAACATGATCTTTTCCTTTACTGTTTCCTTCTTCCGCTCTCCTTAGAAGAAATTAGCATTGAGTTTCTATTAATATAAATGGGACCTTAGACCATATACTTTTCCCAGGACTAGGTTTTTCATTTAACATACATTACAGATGTTTCCATTATTTGCTTTATTATTTTTATAATGACTGAAGAGAATTAGGTAATATAGTTGTACAATAATTTATTTAACTACTTCCCTATTGATCATTTGTGTAGTTTCTAATTTTTTACCCAATACAATATGTACTATAATAGATGGATCCTTGTGCATGTGTATAAATATTTTATAGTATAGGATTCTAAAAGTAGTATTGCTGTGTAAATGTATAATAGTAATGCCAGACTGACTTCTAAATAGACTGAGGCAACAGTTTATGTTCACTTTCCAGCATCTCTGCCAACTATGGATATATTAACAGTGTTGTAAATTTTTGGTGATCCCATAGACAATATAATACCACTTTTTAAAGTGCATATTTCCAAGTTTATTGGCTGATGGATTTCTTCGTTGGTGCACTGTCTGTTCACACCCTTTCTCTATTGTTCTTTTTGGTTATCTATTTATTATTGACCTGTAGGGTTCTTTATATACTATGGATAATAATTTTCTGCCTGTTAAGGTGCATTAGTGTATTTCTCGATCTATTCATTTGTTACTTATTCATTTTATCAAGTAGCATTGTTGCTGCAGCTGCCATGTATAGGCACTGTGCTTTGTGCTCACGGATATGCCTGATGGAACCTGTGGCCTAGAGGGAAGACATACCCTAAATAAATAATCACACACCTAATTTTGTAATTATGATTGAGATATATGGTGTGAAGAGAAGTTAGAGTATCACTATAGGTCTGGCTCAGTTTGATGAAGTTCATTTTGTCAAATAGCTCAGTTTGTTGAATTTACAAAATTTGTTTCTCAAAATCAGTTTTAAAGATTTTAATGAGAATGAATATAAATCACAAATTGAAGTTGTACTCTGTTGGTTCAAATATTGATTCTGCACTTGATGCTTTGTGATTTGGGGCAAGTTACTTAACTTCTCTGTGTCCTAGTTTCACTATTTGTAAACTGGGGCTCACTTAAGAGGGTTAGTATAAAGAGCAAATTAATTAATATATGTAAAAGTGGGTAGAAAAGTACCTGGCATATAGAAGTAAGTGTTACTCATTATTATGGTATCATCAGCATCCAACTTTTTAATACTTTATATGTGTTTTTTAATGTTTATTTTTTCCAAAATTCTTTTAAAAACCAGCTTTATCGAGGTTCAGTTCACTGGTACATGCATTAAATTGTACCCATGTTAATTGTATAGATTGTTTCATTAATGTATACCCTCATATAACCACCACTATAATAAAGATATTGAACATTTGCATGAGCCCCAAAATGCCCTGATAACTGTCTGCTGTCACTGCAGATTCTTTTAATGAATTTGTTTTACCAGAATTTTAATATTCATCTTTTAGCATGTTTAGATTTTTTAATTTATTTTTGATTTTTTTAAGTGTATAATGTCTATTAAGTTTGAGATACTAATTATATGATTTATTATACTAATCCCTTTTGGTAGCTTTATTTTCTGCTAGTTTTGAATGTTTCCATATTTAATTTGCTTCTTGTTAGAAACCAAATGCCAGCTTTTTATTTATTATGGGATTGAGTCAGTTACTTTGTATTATAGTATAAGGTTAATTCTTCTACATAATACAAATGTGTAGATGGACATTTAGCTTCTTGTTGAAAATTTCTTGCTCATTTAATTCTTTCAACCCTACAAGTTTGGTATTATTGTTGTTCTTATTTTACAATAATGAATATGAATTTCAGAGAAGCTTAGGCCACACATAAAGTTAATAAGTGATGGAGCTGATGGAGCCGATGGTGGGATTCTACACCATTTTCTTAGCATTATTTCACCCTTCAATTTAAAGATTGAAGGCCGTGTAGTTTTTAAAAATAAATTCATATTTTATAGATTATTTACCTATCTTTCTCACTCTATTCTCAAAACATCCAATTGAGTTAGGGAAGAGAATTCAATGTTTTATCCATTTGTGCAAAGGTAGGCAAACTTTTTATGTAAAAGGCCAGTTGCAGCTCTGTAGTTCTGCAGTTGTAGCAGGTAAGCAGCCACAGACGATATTTAAGTGTTGTGTGTGACAGTGTTCCAGTAAAACTTTATTTACAAAAACAGGCAGCAGGCTGGATTTGGGCCATGGGTTGTAGCTTTCTGACTCTAGTGCTGGACTAATCTGTTTGGGGACATCGGGATGTGTCAGCAGGGGAGGCAGATTCTTCAGAGCCAAGTGTTGTGCTCTGTCTGCTACCCCAGCTTCTCCAGGCCAGAGCACCGGCTCTCACCAGCGCCCTTTGGAGAGTTAAGTCATAGCAATAAAAGTGATAATTACCAGTGCTTTGTACTTGATGCTTTGTTTTATGTGCTTTACATGTGTCATTTCATCCGTGGACACCCCTCTGAGATGAAGAACTGAGGCACAAAGAAGGAAAATAGCCCAAGATCACAAAGCTAGTGGGTGGTGAAACGGGGATTTGATCCTAGACAGGCTGATGCTGAGCATGTGAGCTCAAGTCCTCTTCCCTTGTCTTTCCTGCATTGTGGGCTTTCTCAGTTTGAGGTTGCCTTTGTATGTAGCCTTAGTTTTCGGGGATTGCCTCTTCTAAGCACTCATATGAGACACAAGACTCTGTATTCCCTTTTTAAGACATTTGCTTTGGAGCAGAGTTACAAGTAAGGGAATGCTAACCGCCAATATTCTGTGGTAGCCGGAAAGTTGGAGGATCCAACAAGATGATGCAGGAGGTTTCTCTTTTCTCATCCACAGGCTGCACTGGAGCCTTTTAGCTCTAGAACCACTTTAATGATAACAAAAGAAATTGCTTGTTAGTGTGTCAACACTGTGCTGGGGCATTAAATACATTATCTCATTTAAATTTTACAACAATGCGGTAAATTAAATGATATTATTCAGATTGCACAGTTGAAAAAACTGAGGTTCATCTATGGGATGGTGGATAAGTTAATTAAATCTTTATGAGTCTTAGTTTCCTTATTTGGACATAACAGTAGTCTTATTTTATAAGGTCATTATGAAGATTAAATGAGTTAATGAATGTGAGAATTTAGAGCAGTTTTTGGCACTGAATTGTTACTTTTTTTTATTATCAGAACACAGTAGTAGTAGTAATAGTAGAGGTGAAATGCTCACTTTTAATGATTGATTGTGAATTAGAAATAAGCATCTCAGTGTCCAACATAGTGCCTGGATATTAGTAAATGGAACCTTTGGATGTTTATTCATAAGAAGAAGCTATAAACTCTCTTCATTTTAATTTTAAAATACCTTTACTAGTGATGATTTCCAAAAAACACAGTTTAAAAAGTCTCTTGGTTCTGTTTGCCTGTTTGTTTCGTGTAAAATTATTCTGCAGAAATGGTGATGCCCTACATATTCCTCTGTTAACTACAGACTATGTAGGGTTGGCACTAAAGGATGGAAGTACTTGACATATTAAGCGATTGCCAAGGTTCACTTTACAGCCATAAAAATAGTAGCACTGGAATATGTACAGGGGAATAAAATAATTTGCTCATTTACGTTAAATTTAACAATACACAATTGTAAAAATCTTGTTTTGCATATATCCTCTTTATTACACACCATACACATTTTATGTTTGTACGTATCCATTCCTCTATG
This sequence comes from Furipterus horrens, assembly GCF_987537825.1. Classification (NCBI taxonomy): domain Eukaryota; kingdom Metazoa; phylum Chordata; class Mammalia; order Chiroptera; family Furipteridae; genus Furipterus; species Furipterus horrens. The sequence continues at coordinate 140,657,365 of NW_028327174.1, forward strand.
AGGTTATATCGAAAACCATTTGCACTCTATTTTAATGACATTTTAAAGTATATGTTCAATGTTAATTTTGGTTATATGATTTTCCTCATAAGTATTGATCTCAGAACTTAATGCCTGCAAAGTTGAAACTTAGTTCTATATTTATAACAAAATACAGGAAGGGAAATATTTTCCTCCTTCATAAAGTTAATCATTTCATTTTTTAAACACACAAATCTATGTGTTAGTGGAAACTAAAGCAAAACAGTCTAATTTAATTATTGTTTTTTTCATGAGAGTGACATCTGGTGGTTTCTTTTTAACCCTCATGGTTCCTCTGTGCTTGGCTAGAAGTTGTTGCAAATTCCAAAGAATCACTTTGTGAACTCCTTTGCTTGGTACTTAAAACCCTAGGTAACTATCGTGGATCAAATTAGTACCATTGATATGGCTCAAAATCTGAAAAGGTTAGCAGTCCTTCTGAATGCCAGCCTTTCCTGAGGGATTTTATTTGAGAATGTGTGATGGACAGCTTCCTTATTGAGGAGAATTTGTGTTTGATTCAGAAAATTTAGAATTTGGGATAAGCGATGCTATCTATGCCTGCCGTCTGCTTTACTCATAAGGAGGCTGGATCCCTGAGCCAGGTCACCTTGCTCCCCATTGAGCTGAGGACCTGGGCTCTGTGCCCATAAGTTATGTTTATCATGCTGGGTAACCCACTGAGTAAGAAGGGTCTGGGCATTAAAGAATCAGAGGTGAAGACATTTGAAGGTAGGAGAAGTAAAGGCAGTTAACATTTTTGAGTACCTGTTTGCTATAAATATGCCCACATTGGGCCTCTTTTCTCTCTTGCAAAAGGAGATGCAGAATTTTTGGTGTGAAAACGAGTTATAGTGGGAGATTTTGGCTCCATGAGTCCACTGATTCATCCCACGTCTGAGAATTTATTATCCCATGGAATTGTATTTATTGAGCCTGTTTTGAGTCAGACTTGTTATATGCATTATCTCATTAGCATCCTCACAGAAATCTGGGAAGTGGTTGAAATCCCCATTCTATGTATCAGGAAGTGGAGGATGAAAAGAGCGAGACCCACTGGGGCTCAGGGGTAGACCTAAGGTCAGACCCACAGGTCTAAATACAATCTTTAGGCCTAAATATATGTTTCCAACTGCACTGTGTTGAAAGTCTACAACATTTGAGTGAATCATTGAATAAAACCTAACTCACCAACACGTAATAGTTGTTTAGTAAAATGTGCTCAATTTATGTGCTCAAAGTAATCCTTTCTAGTGAAATGAGTGTTCCTCTCTGAATACCTAATTTTCACTATCAGATATGTGATTTTTGGTAAATATGAAACCCTGAGATAAAAGGCAGACTTTTGGGGGTAATATTAGAGTACTTCCCTGGAGAAGAGCAACTAGAGAACTATATTAAGGCTTTACCTGGAGACTGTGTCAAATTATTGTCAATCTCAAATGATGAATGTTTAAAATAAAGTTTTCTAAGGTGCAAATTTTTCTTCTGGCAGCTGATTTTATGGTTTAGTTTTAAAAATTAAAAAGCTCTATATTTGAATAATGTTTGAAAACCTCCAGTATTTTACTAAGTGTATCTCCCCAAAATTAGATTTTACCAATCTTCTGGGCAGATTGAGAAGATGAACCCTGTGCCATGTTCTTTTTTTTTTCTGTCTGCTATATTTGAGATTTATGTCCATAGCCTGATCTTTTTAAACCCTGGGAAGGTCATAGTTTGTTCCCTGCAAGGGCCATGTGGAGTGTGAGTAGTCTCTAGTGTATGGGCCCCCATTGGCTTCACTTCACTTCGATTACAAGCTTGCGGATCAGTTAAGGTTTCACAGAGAACGTGCTCTGATGTTAATCCTCCGAGGGGAGGTATGAGCAGTGCTTGCACCCTGCAGACTCAGTAATGAGGATGCTGAAGCTGAGTTTTACGTTTGTCTTCAGAGAAACTCAGGACATTGACACTCCATCGCACATTATGAAATTAAAAATAAAATGGAACATTACATATAAAGTGCAACTGGTGGAGCCCTCAGGACCCAATGGGGAGTTTAAGTGCTCCAGAAGGCCATGGGCTGCTTTTGAGCTTGACAAGTAGATTGGATGGCAGAGAAATGTGGGTGGCAGATGTGAGCAGAATGAAAGTTATTCCTGACAGATCTGCTCAGGGCAAATATACATATTTAAAAAACTTATTTGCCAAATCTTTCTTTTAAAAGCCACTCATGGACACATAATAAAGATGCATTTTAAATTACTTAATCTTGATTTAGAAAAATCAATACTTTTTTGAAGTTATAGTGGGGAATGATGTCATTTAAGTTTATGTGTTTTTCATGTGATTCCCTTAACTAGCAGTGTGCCCTCTCCTTTCATGTATGGAAAGATTTACAGCCAATATTTGAGAAATCTTCCTGGTGTGTCACTATGATAATGATGAAATATAACAACTGATGTCAGTGTGGTTTCTCATTTTGAATATCTTTTATTTATTTATTTATTTATTTATTTATTTAATCCCCACCCAAGGACATGCTTATTGACTTTAGAGAAAGGGAAAGAGGGGGTGAGAAACATTGAAGTGAGAGAGAAACGTTGATCAGTTCTCTCATACATGCCCTGACTGGGACCAAACCTGCAATCTAGGCATGTGCCCTGGTGGGGAATCAGATCCACAACCTTTTGGTTTGCAGGACTGAGCCACTCTGGCCAGGCCCATTTTGAATATCTTGATTTACCAGGCATGAAGGTCATGCAGAGGAGTGTTTGCAGTCTTCAGACCTCAATATCCATGCTCTTAATCCCTACCCTAGCCCTGTGGGAGGCTGGGACACTCTCTTTATGTCTCATCTTCCTGGGAATGGTCCAGATGTGCCCCAGAGCCAGGTGTAGAATCTGTGACTTGTCTGAGTTCTCAGTAGCTCTAGGGTTCTTTGAACCCAAGGAACCAAACACACAGCATCATTGGTCCATAGAATGGAAAGCTCTAGTTAGGAGGGTTTGATGCTATGGGGTGGGGGGTGGTTATCATTGAGGAGGCAGGGGTCTGTGGAGCCCCATCAAACTTTGTCATCCCTTCTTGAAGAACAACAGTTAAATGACAATGTGGTAACACCAGCTCACAGACCCCATGATGTCATCCATGTGAGAGGGAGAAATGGAGGAAAAGGCAGAGGAGGAGGAGGAGGAGGTAAGGGGAGAGAGGAAGAGCGCTGGGAGAAGTGAGTCAACTTTTTGGACTTGTGGGACCTCGTTTTAATTTTTATTATGTTCCATCCTACTTCCTCTTCCTTCTTGGAGTACTGTATTCCCCCACTTATCGCGGGTATTACGTTCTAGATCCCCCCTCAATAGGTGAAAATCCGCGAAGTAGGAACCTTACATTTATTTTAGTATTTATATATATTTTAAGGCTTTATAAACCCTTCCCACACACTTATGAACCATTCCCAGTTCCTTATTAACCTTTCCCACACTTTTATAAACATTACTTATGTTCTTAAACATATTCTACACTCTTAAACCTACGTAACTTTAACAACATATGTATACAGTACTGCAAAATCCTGCGATATAGTGAAAAAATCTGCGATAAATAATTAAATATAATATTTTAAAAAATCCCATGATACAGTGAGGCCGCAATAAGTGAACTGCGATATAGAGAGGGACTACTGTATATCTTTTTGTACCACAGTGAATTAAAATTTAGATATTGGGAGATCTGAAAAGTTTGCAAATCTATTTGGTCTTTTTGGAAATTATATGGACTATCTAAATTATTACTGTTAATAACATTTGTCATCTTTATTTTTTTTTTGTGTTACCCACCTGGCACCATATGTAGTTTTTATTGACTATATTCCTTATGCTCTACTTAACATCCTCGTGATATCAATTTTATTCTTTGCCTCTCCCCCTTCTAGATAAAAATCATGTAAACATTTTTATCATTAGTATATTCATTACTTAAGAGGAGTAACTCAAGATTCTTATTTAGGATTCTTATTTAAGATTCTTAAGTAAATATTTATTAAGAACCAGCTGTCATTTAAATGCACTTCCATGCATTTTTATACTCAGAATATGACCAAGTTAATCAGTTAACACAAAACTTGTTCAGAGAAACTTTAATAGTTGATACAGGACCCCTTTCCCCCTTTCCTCAGGCCTGTGTCCATTTCCGTGACCAGGGTCCTCCATCCATCTGGGACAGGCTCCCCACTCAGCAGGGAGCAAGCCCTGGAGGGCTAGCTTTGTATCTGGAAGGACCACCAGGAAATCTTTCACATCACAGGGCTAACCTATTTGCTAAATTGCAAAATGAAACTGCTCAAGGAAAGGAGCTTCCATCTCAAGATAAGGGTACTCAGCAAGCGAGTCAGCTTAGTTATTTGCTAAGACCCTATGAACTGCAAAGTTCTGTGTTAGGTTATAAAATGAATTCAGAATGAGCATGATAGCCCTTGACTCTAGCCAGGAAGTCAAGATAAACTGTTCAGAAAGTCAGGTAGATTTTGTGGCAATGTATGATCAGGAGCCAGGTGTGGTCAGTTAAACATTTGTTGTACTATGCCCAAGGGGAGTAGCTCCTCAAGGTTGTTTGGCCCCAGCATGGGAATGGGGAAGGCAAAGGCAGCTGCTTTCAAGGGAAGAACTGAGGCTTCCCTATGAACAAATCCTAGTGGTCAGCAGCATGAGCTTTCTTGTCTTATTTTCCTTAAACTGAGAGGACTCTGGTTGCTTCTCTGACTGTATGTCTCAACTGGAGTCCAAATGGTATGCCTATGCCATAGTGGAAGGTTTAAGGGAAACCAGTTTATGGTAATCACTGGGGAAATGACAACACTGAGAAGTACTGGGATGGTGATGGCGAATATAGAGAAGCAAAGAGATTAGAGGTAGAAAATTCTAGTTAGGCTATGTAATGAATATATACGTGGGCATATTTAGTGCTGGGTGGGAGTCTGTAGACTACTGGTTTACTTCACGTTAAGTTCCAAACCTAGGGGTCCCAAAGGGAACCCTCAGAGGAAGGGAGCTCCCTGAAGCAGCAGCAGGAGCTGGGTGTTGGGACCTAGAGAGTCAGAGGAAAAAGAAGCCATCTGTCCCTGGGTTTTGGTATGGGAGGGACGAACAGGCAGCCTCTTTGACTTCTGGTATTTCATCCCCCAGTGGACCCACATCAGTTTCACTAAGGAGCCAGAAAATTGTATTTGCAGGTACCCCAGGGAGAGAGTCTGTTGTCACTATTAATGTTAAAGTAGAATTCTCAAAAATTAGAAATGTGACTCATAAATATATGACAAACATGTCAAAATTTTATTAAATAATAGCCCATCAAAGCAGAAACCAGTAAGATGGTAAACTGATTCACAGGATATTTGAGGAACTGGGTATTTATAGGCTTGGGGGAAAAAAAGTTAGATTAAGATTGCTAGGCTATACATAAAACTGAATAGCGTCTACAGGGCAATATAACTATAACCTCTGAGGTTCTTATACCATTCAGAAATCTACACATTAACATGTAAACTCCCTGTGTCTGCGTTCTAATGAGATAGTGAATAGCCAAGTCAAACACAAGTACGTTCTCCTAGAGGATGAAGTAACCCTTGGGCGAGCCTGTTCCAGCAGCGCTGCAGTGCGCCCACTCCTCTCCAGCCCCCGTCCACTGCTGCCCAGCTGCCTCAGTTCCACGTTCTGGAGAACTTCATTAACATTTAAAAACGACTTTGGAGTTCAGGACATCTGAGATTGAATTCGAATTCCTTTACTTAGCAGTTGTGTTATATTGGGCAGGTAAATTACGGGCAAGTAGATTTACTTGCTGTAGTTGTAAAGTCGCTGGCACATGATGGGATATCAGTAAATCTTAGTTCTGCTCTTTACCTTTACTCTTTTTAAAATGAAAAGCAGTTTCACCTTTGGCCTTCATAAAGTTCCCTCCTTCCCTCCCTTTGTTCCTCCCTCCTTTTCGACCTTCCTCCTTTCTAGTGTATTAGAATAATGTCCTAGAACTCCATGGATTTTCTGCATCACTAATGGAGGGAATTTATTTGATTTTCATAAATGGAAAAAAATATACATGTTGACTTAAAAAAATTTCCAGCGTTATTGAGACAGTTTAATTAACATTTAATGTTGTATCAGTTAAGGTGTACAACATCATGGTTTGATATATGTATTATTTCAGAGTGATTAGTATGATAGCGTTAATACATTCATCACCTTGCATATGTACAGTTTCTTTTTGTGTGTGTGTGTGGTGAAAACTTTTAAGATCTACTCTTAGTAACTTAAATATACACTGCAGAGTTGTTAGCTATGGTCACTGCTGTGTAGTATGCTTTATAGAGAACCCTCTCTGCATATGAAAAAATGGAGAGAAGTTAATTAAAGTTGTTTTCTTACTTGCTATTCGTTTTCCTTCTCTGAGGGTGGTGATGGGGGTATTTTTTGTTTAAGAGTAAACATCAGCCTATTTTAAATGCAGAGCTGACTTCAAGTTGTTCTTTCTGAAGCCCGTCAGTATTGTGTCAGTGCCTGCTGTGTGCCATGCGCTGGGCTGAGGTTTGTGAGGAAGGGGACAGATGCACAGAAGCCTTCCCGGGGCCTGTTCTCCCCACTTCCACTGCTCAGCAGAGGTTAGCCCAGATGGGGTTCACAGTGGTGCCAGAGGGACTGGAGCTGGTGTGTGGTGCAGGAGACTGATTGTTACAGGTGGACTGGGATTTGCGGAGCAGGTTCTCTCCCCCTCTCCACAACCCCTCGCATGATAACTTGTGTGCCGGCACATGGGACAATGACTTGCGATTCCACATGGCCAAAGCTGTGATGTCAAGAGCCTCTTCAGACTTTTGATTTAAAGAAAGGGGTCTTTTCCTAGTTATAGAGGCCAGAGAAGCATCCTTTTTCTTTTGGCTTCAGATATTTTACTTCAGAACTAGCTCATTTCTCTGCCAGTAGCGAGTTTATGAGCTTCTGCTGCTCCAAGAGAGTGAGGAGGATAAGATGGAATTGCCCTTCTCCAAGGAGGATATACAGAGCGTCCATAGGCATGTGAAAGGATGCTCAACATCACTAGCCATCAGAGAGAGATGCAAATAAAATCCACAGTGAAATACCACCTCACACCTGCTGAATGGCCATCATCAACAAATCAACAAACAACTTGTGCTGGCGAGGATGTGGAGAAAAGGGAACCCTAGTGCACTGATTAATAGATCAAGGATCCCTAATTCTAAACCCAGTTCTGCCACTACTTATAATGTTATTTCTTCTTTTTAGTAGTTATACTATTTTTTTCCTGTCATACCTAAATGCAGAGTGTGGTATAAACATTGTTCAATATTAATGGTCACATGAGGGAAAAGTTCTTTAACCCTGTTTCCTCACCTCTATATCGTAGCTCTCAATAAGGTGATATGATCAGTGCCTTGACAGTCCATGCTTAATTTATTATTCATTAGGAAACATGTATTTATTGAGTCACAACTCTATGCCAACCCCTGATGAGTTTTCTGTAAACATGATAAATAAGAACCTGCTCTGATGGAGACAGATTGTAACCAAATAAATAATAACATAATTAGAATGAATGAAATTTCATTATGAATGAAATAAATCAGATTATGAGAAACTTTAAGTAAATTGCTATTTTTATTTTTGTTGTTCTATTTCAGGTGTCCCAATTTTCCCCCCTTGCTCTCCACTGCTCCGCCCACCCCTCTCCCACAGTCAGTTCCCACCCCGTTGCCCATGTCCATGGGTCATTCATACTAGTTCCTTGACTAGACCCTTCCCTTTCTTTCTCCCCTTTCCCTGCCCCCCCCCCCCCAAACCCTCTGGTTACTCTGTCTGTCCCTTGTTTCCAAACCTCTGGTTCTATTTTGCTCGTTTGTTTGTTTTGTTCATTAGGTTCTTCTTATAGGTCAGATCATATGATATTTATCTTTCGCTGCCTGGCTTATTTCACTTAGCATAATACTTTTCAGTTCCATCCATGCTGTTGTGAAAGGTAGGAGTTCCTTCTTTCTTTCTGCTGCATAGTATTCCACTGTGTAAATGTACCACAGCTTTTTGATCCATACATTTACTGATGGGCACTTAGGCTGTTTCCAGCACTTGGCTATTGTAAATAGTGCTGCTATGAACATAGGGGTGCATGGCTTCTTTTGAATTGGTGTTTCAGGATTCTTTGTTTTTCTTTTTAAAGATTTTATTTATTTTCAGAGAGGGGGAAGGGAGAAAGATAGAGAGGAAGAGAAACATTGATTGGTTGCCTCTTGCATGCCCCCAACCAGGGACCTGGCCCATAACCCAGACAGTGCTCTGACTGGGAATTGAACTGGTGACCTTTTGGTTCACAGGCTGGGGCTGAACCCAGTGAGCCACACCAGCCATGGCTATTTCAGGATTCTTTGGATCATAACTGGATGTTGTACTTTATAAAATGCTTTTTCAGCATCTATTGATATCATGTGTTTTTATCTTTCATTTTGTGATGTTTTACATATGGTAACTGTTATTGATTTGCTAATATTATACCATCCTTGCATCCTTGGGATGAATCCCACTTGATCGTGGTGTATGATCTTTTTAATGTATTGCTGTATCCAGTTTGTCAATATTTTGTTGAGGATTTTAACATTTATGTTCATCAGCAATATTGGCCTATAGTTTTCTTTCTTTGTTGTGTGAACTGCTGTTTTTAGTAATTTTAATTAGGGTTATCAGAGCAAGTCTCCTTCAGGAGGTGGCTTTCTGAGCTGAAAACAGACAGATGAGAATGAGTCAGCCATGGGAAGAGCTGAGTGGAGAGCACTCTGTGAAAGAGAGAATGATTCGGAGAGGTGTGGGTGAGTTTGCCTTGTTCAAGGAACAAGAAGTCTGACCTGTGCCTGAAGTGGAGTGAGGAAGGGGGCAGGTGCATGGAGAGGTAGGCAGGGACATTTAGGGTTTCCTAGATCATGGGAAGGAGTTTGGGTTCATTCTCAGTGCAGTGGAAAGTTCTTCAAGAGGTACAGAGCAGTGGACTGGTATTGTCGTAGTTGGAAATTAGACTCTTCCACAGGATCACAGGGAGAGCACTACAAAGATCCACGCATGGGAGACTGTGGTGTGGCGTGGTTTATTTGTGTGGAAATCGAAGCTACCCCCTGGGTTCCCATTGTCCCATCTCCCTCTCTCCTGCCATGGAAAAAGTCCAGCCATGTCTTCAATAGGGCCAATGCAAAAGCCAGTGTGCAGAGTTTTTGCTTCATATTAAAGTGTAGTCCTTTGGAGTCTGCTGGCAGCTGCCAAGCGATCTCTGTCACTGTCCAGATTGCTTATCTTGTTTCTGGCCGCTCTGTGCTGGTGTCCACAGGACTGCTACCCATGCAACTGCTAAGGCCAGATGGCTATGCAGAAAGAATGTGTGAGCACACGGGTGAGCACGTTACTGTTTGGGCATGAGAGAGAGCTTAATCCTTTGGGAGTCCACACCATTCGCTGTGCACCTGGCAGCTGTTAGACCCACATGGCCATGTGCTCCCAGGTGAAAAAGATCTTTAATGAATGGGGCGAGTTCATCACAAATTGGGATTGGTGGGGGGAGAGAGAAAGGGAGAGAGAGTTCTTTGTTCCCCTGGGATAGGATCTTGGGTTTGGGATGGACCAGGTGCTTTTTGAAAATGACCAATCAAATTCCCAACCTTTTGCAGGCTTTGGATGTATTTACCTCCCAACCAATCTCTTCTTTCCCCAGGCTAGACTGACAGGCCTCTTTGGTCCAGAACCTACCCCTGCATCATTTTGACTTCTGCTGTCCATGTGCCTGCCTTCCCCTGGTCCTACCTGGCAATCTGGTGCTGGAGAGGGAAAGGGAGGAGTGTGTTAATCCTTCTGGTGGAAAACAGTGCTGTGTTTCCCTGGAGTATGAAAATCTGTATCTTCCTGATGAAACAAACAGGCTATGTTCCCCAATTTATTAAGCTCAATGTCTAGCTCCTTTTGCTGTCCTTTTCTAGCTACTTACGGTAACAATATTGGCTTATTAAAAGAAGAGAAAGAAACTAATAACTGTGGCTGTTGTGTGAAGGACTGAATGAAGAATATCAAGCACGGGAGTAGGGAGACTGGTGCAGTCCTTGCGTTTGTGCTGTGGTGAAGGTGGGAGGGATGTGAGATAAGGATCCTTTGGTGATTCAGCCAGATTATGGTGGGTCTCAGATACCTGGGTGAGGAGCTTAACTTTGAATTTTGTAGCTATGAGGGAGCTTTGCATATGTTTGAATTTGTGAATATGTGTCTGTGTGTATGATACAAGTTTTTCTGTGAGATTGTGAGTGTCTTGAGTCTCAGTGTGTATATGTATGTGGTGCATGTGTGGATTTGTGAGTGGATATAAATGTGTGTGTATATTTGGGTTTGGGTTTTTTCTCCTTTTGTAGCTTTTGAATAGGCCATTGGCATGTTCCTTAAGGGCTGTCCTATGTGGCACAGATGTACAGATTAAACTGGGAGAAAGGCTGGTGGCAGGAAGACTAGCTAGGAAGGTATTGAAGCTATATGTGAAATAAAGGCCCAGAGGATGCTAACTTGGCTAGCCATGGAGAAAGAGAAGACTGAATTGAATAAATCCTGTTATTTGTTTGTTTTTCATCCTCACTTGAAGACATGATTGATTTTAGAGAGAGGGATGGGAGGGAGAAAGAAAGGGAGAGAAACATCAATTGGTTGCCCCTCACACGCTCCTCAACGGGGGACCAAACCTGCAACCCAGGCATGTGCCCCCACTGGGAATCAAACCTACAACTGTTTGGTTCTCAGAATGATGCCCAACCAATTGAGCCACACCAGCCAGGGCAGTCTTGTTGTTTGTTTTGTTCACTATCTGGGATGAATGAAACTGAGGAGTGAAAGATAACTCCATTAAAGAAGTCACACTCTTTAACATTACCCCAGTTTGATTGCTAGCCAAGTATTTTACCAGTCTTACTTAAAAAAATGAAACCTCACTTAAATTTCTATGCTCGCTTTCTCTGAAAGACATTTCATTAGAGTTGAGTGATTCAACTGCATCCCACAGAAACTGCTACCCCCTCACCCCCCACCCCCTCACACACCCACATACTCATTTTCTGTTTTACCTTTAAAGTTCTTGATTCTTGAGAAACTCATTGTATTTTTTGTTCCCCCTCAGGACATTTTTGAAGATGCCTTGGAAACCATCTCTCCGTAAGTAGTAACATAATAAAAAGTATGGAGTAAATAAAAATTGATGGTCCTCTTATATAAAATGTAAAATTTCTTTTGAGATTAGTGACCACTGTTAGAAGGAAGTCACTTTTCTGTAATTCAGGAGTTAGAATATGGTTATGCTTAAGAAAGGATCTGTCTAAAGTTACTATCAAATATATTTTTGAGTATTATTTTTTATAACATTAATGAAACAAACACACACAAAAAAGTTTTCCAACAGAGTAAATTGTGTTTATAGCTACCCCCTTTACAGGGTTTCCTACTGTCTGAAAGTAGAGTGTTCCTCTGAAACCTTTGCAAGCCAGAATGGCGTAAAGAGAAGAAGCAGTTACCATTAATTTATATGGAAAAATTTTTGAGCATTCCCAGACTTCAAAATAACCTACCAAACCATAGCAAATAACATATAAATATACTAAACACTAAAATAACACTGATATGTAGTAAAGACAGGAATGCACAAAATAAATCGAGATAAAGCACAGACATTCACAGACACAGTTCAAAGTATGGTGGCGTGATGCTGAGATGCTGAGCGTGATTCCCGGCGAAGGAGCAGGCGGGCCAGTCGCTCTTGCTGCTCGCTCGGGTTGCGTGTTGTCTCTCTATAAGGGCTTCCTGTGAAACAAATGCCAAATGCTATTTTCACTTCTTGACTTTTTTAAAACAGTGAAAATCCTCTTCTTTCTTTTCATTGGTGAAAACAGGTACTAATATATAGGTCTTTTACAAAAGTGAAGTTGCGTAAGGTGACCTTCTGAAAAGCAGGAGATTCCTGTACATTTTGCGTATATTTATTTACATGGTTAACCTCTTATTGTAGATTTTTGCTTTAGGGTTACACTTAATACTATTATAAGCATTTTCTAAAAGTCTACACAGTTTTGTAATGATTTTAAGTGACATATTAGAAGGGAGGGAGAAAACACACTTGCTCTCTGGTATCTCTTGGAACAACACTGATCCCATCAAAAGGGCCCACCATCGGGCTTTTACCTGAATCGAATTATCGCTCAAAGGCCTCAACTCCAAATACCGTTACTTGAGGGTTAGGGCTTCAGTGTGAATTCTGGGGTTCCACAATTCAGTCCATAGCACTAAGTTTTTTTAAATCAGTTTGCACGGCTACCGATACTGTGTAAATGAAATGGATTAAAATGTAATATCACCATCACTGGATATTATTTGAAACAGTTTTGCTACTTAAATGATACTTAATTGTTTTATTTTAACAGTGTTTATTATCATTGTTTTGTACATTGCGTTTCCTTTTGTATGAATGCTAGTCTTCTTTTCCTTTAAATGTTTCTCTTCTATACTTTTTACATTAGCATGGTACATTTGTCATGATTAATAAGCTATTGTGGGCACATTATTATTAATTACAGTCCATACTTTATTTTGTTTTCTTCCGTTTTTACCTGGTGTCCTTTTGTGTCCCAGCATGTCTCCTTCAGGACACCACATTACACTTAGTCATTTTGTCTTCTTAGGCTCCTCTTGGCTATGACCATTTCTCAGACTTCCCTTGGTTTTTGTGACTGACAGTTTTGAGCAGTCCTGGATGGTTAGTTTGTAGAATGTCCCTCAATTGGGATTTGTCTGTTTTTTCTCATGATTAGACTGAGGTCATGTGTTTTGGGAGGAAGAGCACAGATATTAAGTGCCATCCTGATCACATCATATCAGAGGTAGATATTAAAAACATGGCTTGCTAGCATATTAAACTTGACTACCTGGCTAGAGATGGTGTTTGTTAGGTTTCTCCACTGTGACATTACGTTTTTTTCCCCCCCTTCCCTTTTCATACTATACTCTTTGGAAGATAACCTGTTTAAGTGACATTATTTTTAAAAAGTCCCTTTTAAGGTGTGTTATCTGCTATCCAGAAATCTTACAATAGTTCAGTTCTGCTGTTTCTGCTCCACTCTGGGTGGCAGGAACTGAACTTTGGCTGTAGTAGGAGACTGCAGTCTAGGAGATGGACAAAGATCAGTTGTGGGCTGGTAATTGGAGGTCACCAGTGGAGCCCTGCAGTTCCCAGCAGGAAGTGAGCACACGAGACACACACCAGAAGGGATTCCGGCCTAAGGGATGCATACAGGTCAGACGCAATCGATGTGACCAAAGCACACATTAGCTTGTGTTTCTCTCTGCTTCACTGGCTGCATTAGGCAGCGACATTACCTCTAGGTCTGTAAGGCACTGTCAGCTTTTTTTAACATCTGTTAGTTTTTTTAAGTTGTTTTTCTAGTACAACTTCTGGATTTTCTTTCTTTCTTTAAAGATTTTATTATTTTTAGAGAGAATGGAAGGAAGGGAGAAAGAGAGGCAGAGAAACATCAATGTGTGGTTGCCTCTCACATTCCCCAACTGGGGACCTGGCCCATAACCCAGGCATGTGCCCTGACTGGGAATCAAACCGGCGACCCTTTGGTTCACAGGCTGGCGTCAATACAATGAGGCATACCAGCCAGGGCTATTAGGTTTTTTTTTTTTTTTTTTTATCATTGATATTTTATTTTATTTTATATTATTTATTTTTAAAGTATATTTTATGGACTATATTGTTACAATAGTTCCAATCTTTTCCCCCTTGCTCCCCTCCATCCAGCACCATCCTCCCCCAGCAATCCCCTCCCGCCCCCCCAGTCCATACCCATGGATTGTACATACAAGCTCTCTGGCATCACCCTGTCCTATATTATTCTTTAAAAAACAAAAAAATTAATTTTTTAAACAATAAAAAGTAACAATCCCTCCCTCTCAGACTTCAGACCCTTTATAATCTTACAAAGGACAATGGGCGAAGGTCTAGAGCTCTTCTAGTTGCTTCAAGCTGGACATGGTTGTCGTCCTACCTACCCTTGGGTCCAGAAATCCCTAATAAGAGTGTGGGTGTGGAGGGGAGTGTGGCCTTCCCTCATGGGGAAGGATCGTGCAGACTCCAGGTCATTTGGCTGTCCCCGGACCATGGCATGCTTGGTTTAACAGGCTGGCATCCTTGTTGTATTCTGGGGGCATCAGATTTGGCAACAGGGTGGCCTATTAGTTTTTTAAGAAATCAAATTATAGAGGAACAAACAAAACTCTGAACTTGACATCCAGTTTCAGGTTTCACATGTAAGGATCTTGTAAGTTGCCACTCAGTTCTAACAAGTAAAAAGCTGATCAGACTGAAAAATCCATAATTCATTATGGATCCATAAGAAAGGGGAGGAAACAGGGCACATTGTAACCCCCAGGACTGGAGAGCAGGTGAATACAGGGCATCACTGCTTACCAGGTCAGAGACTTGGGCAGACACCACTGCAGGAACCCGTGGCAGGCTTGGAAACCTGACCTATGACTGATGAATGGTGGAGGGCTGAGTGTGGGCAACAATGAGAGTTAACAACTTCAGAGGAACCTAGTCATAGATGTGGGGGCGTACACCAGATAGTATTGTGAAATTCACCTCCAGGAGCTTGAGCATATTCTCATATGAAATAGAGGAGAAAAATCTCAGGCCTCCAGTAAGGGAGGTGAAAAGGAACCATTTTTGATATGCCAGAGTATGTATTCTTCTTAAGAAGGCTTGTCCTCTGGGGAAACCAGTTAACCAGATCCTAACCTGCTGGGGTATTTTCAGAGCCTAACTCACCTGGGTAAGGGAAATACCCAACTCCAGCTCACTCGAGCCATCCGGTCCCACCTGGGAGAGGGGGTGGGGAGGGAAGATAACTGAGAAGTATTGGTGAAGCTCACAGTCCAGAGGCCCAGGTTCACTAAGTGACTGAGCCTAATCGTAGGACTATGGAATGCTTTCTCCTCCCCCACACCTCATTACTACGTCACTACAGGCCTATTTACAGCAGTTTCTTTTAGTCTGTACGTCATGTCCAGCTATCAAGAAAAATTAAACAGTATACCAAAAGGGAAAAGGAGACAATTTGAAGAGGCAGAGTAAGCATCCAAACCAGATATGACAAGGGTTTGGAATGATCAGACCAGGATTGTAGAACCACTGTTAATAATGTGGTAAGGGCTGTGATTGATAAAGCAGACAGCGTGCGAGAACAGAGCGGCAGTGCAGACAGAGAGCTACACCCTTCAGATAGTTATTTGTCAGATCAATTAAGAATAAGAAAAGCTCTGAAGGGTGTTGGGCATTGTCACGGTCACAGGTGAGGTTCCTGGTCAGGGCATATGCCTGGGCTGCGGGCCAGGTCCCCAGTTGGGGGTATGCAAGAGGCAACCAATCTATGTTTCTCTCACACACAGTTGTTTCTCTCCCTCACATTCTCCCTCCCTTCCCCGCTCTCTAAAATTAAAAAAAATATTAACAATGTATTTGATTATATATGTATAATATATATACATATACATACACACATGCTTATATATTAGTGAAGTTAATGACAGCACTGATGCTAGGGATGGGAAGGAGGAATTGGGATGATTTTGTTATTATAATATTATCACACTACTGTGAAGTGGTATAGTATATTTCAAAGTGGTCTTGGGTTAGTTGTACCATATGTATTGTAAACTAGGGCAACCACTAAAAATGGTAAAAGGAAAACCGATTATAACTGATATGCTAAGACTGAGGAGAAAATGGAGTAATATAAAATGCTCAATTAAAATCTCAAAAGGCAAGAAAAGTGGAAAACAAAAATAGGAGCAAAGAACAACGGCAACAAATAGAAAATTGCAATAAGTATGGTAGATATTAATCCAAATATATCAATAATCACTTTGAGTGTCAGTGGTCTGAAAGCGCCAGTTAAAAGACAGATTGTTAGAGTGGATCAGAAAACATGACTGAACTATATTGTCTCTAAGGAATTCACTTTGAACATAAATGTACATATAGATTAACAGTAAACAGATGGAGAAAAATATACCAAGATAACACTAATTAAAAGAAAGCAGTAGTAGCTATATTAACCTCAGAGAACAGACTTCAAAAGTAAGGAAAGTTACCAGGGTTAAAGAAAGGCACTACCTAATGACAGAAGAATCAATTCTCCAAGAAGATTGAACAATTCTTAATGTGTCTGCGTCTAATGGCAGAGTGTCACTATGTGAAGAAAAAACTCATAGAGCTGCAGGACAAATTGATGAACCTATTATCATAACTGATGACTTCCACACACCTCTTAGAAATAGACAAATCCAGCAGGGAGAGAATCATAAGGACATATTTGAACAACAACAAAAAAACCAAACCAAAAAACCAAAACCAAAACAAAGACAAAAACCCCGAACTTAACCCAACTGAAGTTAATTTAAAATTAGATCCCTGTCTCATGCAAACCCTAAACTCGCTAGCCCATTATTCCAACATCATTAGCTCAGTCTGTGAAGGAAAGAAAATTGATGTATGATGGTTCTTTTATCAAATCATTTCATTAAAATAATAATGCTCTTTCTGGGCTTTCTGTTTTGTTCCTTTGATCTATATGTCTGTGTTTGCACAAAAGCTACTTTGTTCAACTCTTCTAAATGTTCCACTTTTAGTATGACTGGTTCTCAGAAGAACAGCATTCAAAAATGACCCCTGTGAGGGAGATATTTTTGGTTTGTGACTGTCAGACACCCTTCTTGAACTTTAAAAATGCACCATTCCGGAGGTCTTATGTCTTGGCTTCTTTTCTTCTAATGTCACCTGCGTTATAATTTTTTTCATCCTGAAAACAATAGCTCATTAACACTCCCTCACTTTTTAGTTGTCTTTTCCATTCATTGCTCCTTTCAGCCTCTCTTGGGCTGGCTGTGTTTATCTGCTGTTGCCAACATTTTCTTTTGTCTTTGAATTTGAACTTTATGCTCAGTGTAGTAAATCCAAAAGTTTTAAAATTTTCTTGCTGATTTAGGTTTCTGATGTGCATTATTTCTTTTGTCCTTTAAGACTGTCTCATAAACAGTTTTGTGTTTCTTTTTCCGTGTTTCCAAAATGTTGCTGGTACATGCTCCCCTCACGGTGGTTGTAGCAGCACATTATAGTAACACTTGAGCTAATGAGAGCCTCACCTATTTGAAAAAGAGCCCAAAGCCAGGAAGGCACGCAAAGTTATATTAGTGTCCATGCTTTACAAATCTTGTCCTTTACTTGTAGCACAGGCCTCCATCCAGAGTCTTTGTAATAATTCTGACCTGATTCTAATAAGCTTGGTTTGTGGCATAATTTTGTCAGAGTTCTGGTGAGGGCATGTTGATAGTGGCGAACAATGTCAGTGAAAGAAGAAAGCAAATATGACGTACAGCCATAGAACTCAAAAGCACAGCAACAGGGTTTTATTTTGCTTAGGTTCATACAGCTAGATGTGATGTACCTTCCTGGAGACAAGTCCTTGGACTTGACAGGTGGACTTGAGCTCCAGTCCCAGCCACCATTTCCTGGCTGGGAGGCCTGTGACCAGTTTCTCTTGAGTCTCAGTTTCTTTATCCTCTCGTAGGTTAATTGGGAAGATAAAAATAAAATTTAAATGTGATTATGGGAGTAAGACACATACTGGGTGCTCAGAAAATATTGGTGTTTACTGCTCCTCCCACCCTGTTTGCTGTAAGTCTCCATTGAGAAAATTGTGTTCATAATGCTTGTCTCTGAGACATTGGGAAAAGGTCAAAATTAAGTTATGTTTAGTATCTCCCATTAAAAAAAGTAGAGACTTGTATCACATGTTAAAAACTTCAGAACGACTAAAAATCTTTTAAAATAACATTTTGAAAGTTAGTAGGATGCCTTTCATTCACAGGGAAAGCTCAGCTGGGTAGTTCCTGTTATTTCCCCAATAAAGAGTGTTGTTCCTATAATTAGGTCTCCAACCTTGCAGACCTTTCTTTGGGGAAAAAAAAAGTTGCAGAAGTAATCTGTTGTTCAGTTTTTTTCTTTAAAAATCGTGTATGTTTTCTCTGATGTGAAACACATGTTAATTGTAAAAAATTCTTCAGGTTTTTTTTGTGTGTGTGAACTTTTAGTTTGTCCTAATTTTAGGGTTTATCAATATATATTTTTTCATTTCTCCTCAGTTTGTGATGCCACGACATTCCTTTGTGATCCATTAGCTGCTTCACTCAGTAGAGCTCCTTTTCATTATGCTGATTGAACCACACAGTTTGGTTTTGCATTTCTAGCCCAAATAGCAATGTTTCAATCTCTCTGTGGCAAGATTCGGTCCTCTTGCCAACTGATGATTAATTTCTTCTTGGGAAAATTTTCTTCTGAATTTCTAACAGATGAGGAAGGCCTTAAATTGTTTCCACAACAGAAAACTATTTCCTACCCTCCTTTTCTGCTTAATGGATTTACCACCGCAGACGGAGATTTTCCTATTTCTGGATATTTGTGGTAACCACTGGCTATTTTAACTGATACTTTGTAGAGCTGCTCGGTTTGCAAATTGGTGGATCATACAAACATCGCCATTTAGAACTGGAGGGAAAATGAGATTATTATTATTTTTTTAACACTGACACATTGCACATGTTCTTTTTAAAAATTAAAATTGTTTATGAATTTCCTGACTTGCTTGGCAGCAGAGGTGACCTGTAAATTAGACCCATCTCATGGACTATGGAAATTTGCCAGAAGACTAGCTGAGCTGTTGTCTTCTTTGCTTTTTGAGTTAACAATCCCATGCTGATGTGAGCTTCTTGGTGCTCTGATGACTGGTTATCCTTCCTAGTGTTTGTGCACAACTGCCATCTCTTGACAATGTAGTGGTGAGTGTAAATAAAGTATGTTCATAAATGAATTGTGATAGACATGTGAAGAATAATTAAATGTCTAGGGGCTCCAAAGAGAGTTCTTTCTGATTGGGAGATAGGAGCAGCTGGCATTGGTTTGGGGTTTTGTGGGGG
Source organism: Furipterus horrens (assembly GCF_987537825.1). Taxonomy (NCBI): domain Eukaryota; kingdom Metazoa; phylum Chordata; class Mammalia; order Chiroptera; family Furipteridae; genus Furipterus; species Furipterus horrens. Next base: position 140,676,471 of record NW_028327174.1, read on the forward strand.
TACCAGGGTGACCTGAGACATGTGGACAAAGTGAAGTTGGTTCACTGAGGATTCCTGGCCTCCATTGAGTGGAGAGAATGGACTAACCATTTTGAATCAGTGTGACTTGGTAGTGTTTTCAATTAACCTCTTTCTCATAAAATCCACAGTAGACAATGACACAAAAATCTAATTAACTTAACCAGGGGTTGGGGGGCTGGTTGTGTAATAGTTAATTAAGATTTTCTTTTTATGATAGTTGACAGTCAGAGAAAACATTAAATTTATGTTCAAAGACTGTTAGAACAGATGAAGGTTTAAATATGTTCTCAGCCATGATCTCTTATATTCCATAGCACGTTATTAAATTTTTGAATTTAACCTAACAAACAAATTTGTACATGTTTAATCCAGTCCTGAATGCAGTGGGGATAGATGTTTTTTTGAGAAAGAACGAAGGTGTATTTGTCCTTACTATAATTTGAATAAAGTGATAAGGTGACATTTTTAACCAGGTGTTAAGGGCTTGCAAATAAAAATATAAATATTCTGTAGTATAGCAGTATAGTATTTCTCATGGACTTATTCCTTCTTCATGCCTTTTCTTATGACCCTTAAATTGTATGTTATAATGAGATAAAGCTTTTAAGGCCAGTTCCCCCGAACCCCCCCCATCAACTTAGATCAATTACTTATGAAACAGTAGTTGGTCTGTTTTAAGTTCATTGAGCATCCTCATAACTAGTGTTTTAAATTCTGCATCTATTAGGTGGACAAAAGTCCGTATGGCTGTTTCCATAAAATATTATTCATTGGGTATTTTGAGTATGTCAGCTATCTCCAGTGTGGTATAACATTGATTGTTCTCAATTAATGTCTTGGCTTGATCGCTATCAACTTCAACTGGTCTTCCTGACCATGGAGCAGCCTCCAATGAGAAATCTCCAGCACAAAACTTTGCAAACCACTTTTGACATGTTCGGTCAGCCACAGCATCTTCTCTATACACTGCACAGATCTTTTTTTGTGTGTTTCAGTTGGGTTTTTACTTTTCTTGAAATAATAAGGCATAATATGCCTAAATGTTGTGTATTTTCTTCCATCTTCAGTATTAAAATGGCTACACAAAAATTCACCTATTTTGATATGCTTTTTTAAAAATGAATGCTGATATGACCGCTGTCACAATACAGTCTAACAAAAATTGTTTCAAATGAGGTTGAAGATAACTAAGCTCTCCTAGAGCCATCTTTTGGAGAAACAAACAAACAAACTTTTTGGCCAATCCAATAGTACATTGCTTGTCTCCATTTTGTTTATTTATTTTTTCCTGGCGTTTTGTTCTGTTATTTCATTTGGGTCATGTTTCTTTGTCTCCTCATTTTGGCAGCCTCCTTATGTTTGTTTCTGTGTCTTAGAGCTGCTACATCTCCAAGGCTTGGTAGCGTGGCCTAATATAGTAGGTGTCCTGTAGGGCCCAGTGTCACCAGCTTCCCCTGTTACCCAAGCTGGGTACTCAAGGTGCGCCCACAGTGTGAGCTGTGTACACCTTTCTCATATAATTGAGTCTTGATAGCTGTTGGCACAACCAAGATCAACTAGGTCTGTTTTCTGTCCAAGGTCACACAGCATAAGCTACAAAGCAATATGCAGATGGCTGCTACATGTGCAGGGCTTAGAGGTTCCCAGGGGTCCAAGCTGTGAACCAACGCTGGCTGCTGCTAGTGCGGGGCCTGGGGTACCTTAGTGAGAGGTGTCAGGCTTGATGAAGCCAGATGCTTCTTGTTTGAGAGAATTTAGGAAAATCTGAAGCATGGGCCAAGGCAACCATTGGTATGGAAAAGCCACTGGAAACAGATTGATTGGGCTTGAAAGTTGGGAGGGGTAGGGCCTCAGGAAATCACCAGGGTGGGGCAAACAGTGTGAGCCAGGTTGATGGAGACTCAGATATGGCACCCACCTGCTGGCTCTGTGCAGGGAGGGCCTAGGAAAGGCACAATGGCCTCTGCCAGCACTTCTGTCTGGGAGAAAGCTGCCCCACAGCTCTTGCCCTGATGCTGGACAATTCAGTTCCTCCGCATATTTCTCTAATGTCCTTCAATATGCTGCTCCCATGCTGGAGCTTAGAGGTTCTGCGTCCATGTTAATCTGTGCCTGGGCCCTTTAAGAGGAACTGCCTGTGACTCCAGAAATTTCTGTCTTCTGTAACCTCTATCCCCACTGGTTTTTATAGCCAGAAGTTATAGGGACTTACCTTCCTGGCACTAGAACCCTGGGCTGGGGGCCTGGTGTGGGTCTGGTACCCCTCGATCCTGAGATACCTCTCCCGATTTTTATCTACCACACATGGGTGTGGGACCAGGCCATGGCATCTGCGCCCCTTCTGCCAGTCTTGGTGTGGTTTCTTCTCTGATTCTGTAGTTGTTAGATTTCCATTCAGCTTGATTTCTGATGGTTCTAAACGATGGTTGTTCTATTGTTTAGTTGTAATTTTCATGTGGTTGTGTTAAGAGGCTAGTGTGTATTTCTGTGCCGCAACTTCAGAGGACATCTTTGATTTTTTCCCTTTTCTTTAACTTCCATATTAACAAGTCTGATGATTTCTACCTCCAAAATTTATTTCCCATCTATTCACCTTTCTCTCTCCCCGCTCTGTTAGATTAGCTCGGGAATTCCACATGTTGCCTGGGATACTTTATTAGCAGCCTACTATGTTTTCTTGCTTCCTTTGTTCACTCTTCTTCCAACTTCCCAACTGTACCCCACTTATTCTCTACAAAGCAGCCAAAATTACCTTATTGTAAAACAAATTTTAGTATGAAAAAATTAAAATATATACAAAAAGTAGCAAGGATAGTAAACTGAACTATATTCATTACTCATCTCACACAGTTGTCAACTCAAGGCCCATCTCATTTCATCTATAATGCACCCATTGGTTGTTTGGAGTCATGTCTTAGGCATTATCATTTATTTCTACCTTTAAATATTTTAGTATGTACTCCCTAGAAATGAAGACCTCTTAATATAGTTACCATTCAGATATCAAGGTCAGGAAAACAACATCGATAAAGAACTATTATCTAATCTGTATCTCAAATATGCATCATTTAAGTTTGTATTGGTATGCAAATATAAATGATAGGTCTCTTTTTTTAAAAACATCACAAGACTGTCATCACACCTCAAAAAATTAACAATATTCATCAATTATCCTATCAGTGTTCAAATTTCCCCAGTTGTGTCATATAACTTATTAACAACATGTTTGTTTGAATCAGGACAGAGTGATCCTTTTTGAAATTAGATTGAATGCTGTAAATCCCTTGCTTAAAATCTGCCCATGAATTTGCATATCTCTGAGGATGAAGACCCCAATCTGCCCCAGTCCACAAGGCTTGAGCTGGTCAGGCCCCCACATACTGCTGCCACCTGGTCAGGTGAGAGTTCTCACCCTCATGCACTGCCCTCTAGCCACAGCCCCTCGCAGTGTTTTGTGTAGCACACCCTTTGCTCACCTAGATTTGTGCATGTGGGCCTCTCTGACTGCAGTGACTTCCTCCCACTTCTCCCAGGGCTGCTTCCTGTCATCCTCAGCTCTCGATTAGGATGTTCTCCTACCTTTCTTAGTGACTCCTCTTAAATAGGCTACTCCTTCCCCATTTTAAAAATCTTGGCTTCTGTTTGTTTCACTCCACTTTTTGTTTTGTAGTTAATTGTTACTTGTTTTTTGACCATCTGTTCCTTTGTGCTCTTAAGTTCCATGAGGTCAGGACTAGGCTATGCTGTTCATCATGGTGTACCCTGCATCTAAGCACCATGCCCAGCACATAGTAGGTCCTCAATCTGTATCTATCAAATTAATGAATTTGTTGAATGAATGTACTAATCAGAAAATATAGATGGGTAATCAAAGTAGACTACAAGGATTTGCAGTGCATTAAAAAATCCTGGTCATTATTTTTGAGACATTACCAAAGATGGGGCACAATAATAATTGCTGTGATTATTCAAAGGGAGAGTGAGTTCAAAGATCTTTTAGGATGTGTATTAAAAAAGAAAATGATTACGGCTAGTTGTGTTAGTCAACCAAATACATACATAACTATGTAATGTCTAGTTGTTTGGGCCTAGTGAACATTTCAGGACTGTGGGTGTCTCCTTTGCTATTAACTATGGGCTGACTCACTTTTCATCTGAAGTTTATGTAAATAAGCTGTCAGAGTCTTAAGGGATAATAAGCTTCACTGCCTTTTGTTAACTTTCTACCATTTTTTTCTGCCTTGTCTCGTGATATCTTTATCCATCTCTTGATAAAAATAGCCCAAAATGGCTAATAAAACTTCCAAAAAGTAGATGCTTTACCTTTTTTAATGTGTCAAATTTCTTCATTGCTTATGTTTTGAAAATTAATCAATCTCTGGTTCCTCCTTTCTTCCCTTCTTCTCACTCCCCCCCATTTGTGTCATCTTGTTTTTATAACATCATAGGTAGAATTTCTCAAAGACGGAGTGATATTTGGGCTAGATATATTTGTAAATAATATGTAGTTCAGTATCATATATCGTATACATTTAAAAAATAATCTGAAGACTTAATAGCATCTAAGAAATCTAAAGGACTCTGAAATTCCTTGTAACTGAAATGGTATTTGGGGATTTATGTATGATTTTCATTTTTGTGTAATTTCTATGATATTTATTTTATTTTTATTTCCAGAGTGAAAGTATTCAAGCCAGCAAGGAGTATTTTTTTTTATTGCCTGTAAACAGAATCTTATAACTAGAGTTCAGAATGTTAAAGCTCCATGTAGTTCTGATCAATTATCATTTTTAGAGGTATAGGTAGTTTTGGTTTACCCTGTAGGTAATTCAGTTATAAGCTGTGGTTTCTATTTATTTTACCATGTAAGAAAATTTTCTGCAAGAGTTGTATGACTTCATTTTTTTTAAAGATTTTATTTAATTTTAGAGAGAGGGGAAGGGAGGGAGAAAAAGGGAGAGAAGCATCAATGTGCAAGAGATACATTGATTGATTGCCTCTCTCATCCCCCCAACTGGGGACCTGGCCTGCAACCCCAGCATGTGCCCTGACTGGGAATCGAACCAGCAACCTTTTGGTTCATAGGCCGTCACTCAATCCACTGAGCCACAACAGCCAGGGCTGACTTTATTTTTATGCAGTTAAAAAATTGTGTGTGTGTATGTTTATATAAAGTTCTTTGTCATATCCCCCAATGATTTAAGAGTTTTTTTGCTATTTAAAGAATTTGGCACCAATTTAAAAAATTATACCAAAATGTATTGTTTGCTTTGATTGAAATAATTCTGTGTAGTTACTACAAGAAAATTAATTTTATGACCAACTACTAAAAGCATATATATTTTGAGAGGACATTCTCATTGTCTCAGTACAATTATACTGTTTTGATACATGTATTTTCAGTAGAACTTAAATAGTACAAGGGTGCCTTTTCAGACAATTCAGGGTAAGTTAAAAATTATTTTGTAACCTATGTTTTTAATCTATGAAATCTTTTATTTGAAAGCATTTTGTACAATTGCAAAATGTAAAGCAGGCACACACACCAATTACTTAATGTACGATGTCATCTTGGGAGCACTACTGTTTTTGTAAAACCACTGTTCCTCTAAAGGTATAATTTTCATGCAGTCTTCCAGTGGCTACCTCAAGATATAAAACATTAAAAAATAAAATTAAAAACAAAAGAAAAGGTTTTGTCTAGTTAACAACTATTTGAGAAGCAAGAGTTGCTGTTATCCTTGGCTATTTCCCCATTTCTGAGAGCCGGTTCATCAGCTGAGGGATGAGGTGAGCATGCCTCCTTTGTGTGGTGTAACAAGGGTTTGTTGAACATATTCTCCACATCAGGCATCGAGGGCACTGAGGTAGTTTCGGGGGAGGGACTTGGTGTTGATGTTGGTCCAGAGGCGGAAGGGTGGAGGGACACGTGTGGGGATGTATGGCTTTGCATGGTTTTTAAGTGAGAAAGGAACAATGTTGAAGATTTTATTGTTTAAATATTAAAAGCAAGCTAAGGCAAATAACTCTGCATTCATTGGGCTGGAATTATGTTTTAAGCCTGACACTAACAGGAAAAAAAATAGTTTTGACCATTTTGACAAAACCCTTGTAAGTCCAGTTAAAAGAGAATTAACTGGGAAGAAAACTTAAGCATCTATGAAAGAGGATTAATATTTATAAAAAACAAAAACAAAAAACCAAATAAAAACCCAGATCAAGAAAGAGAACACTTTGATGGAAAAATTGTCAAAAGGGTATATTTTGTAACTGGAAAGAAGAAATACAGGTCAGTAAGGCTACTGTATTAGTTTCCTGTGGCTGCTGTATCACATTGCCACTAACTTGGTGGCTTAAAAACACAAATTTATTCTCTCACAATTTTGGAGGTCAGAAGTCTGCAGTGGGTTTCACTGAATCAAAACCAACGTGTCTCATGACCGTGCTCCCTTGGGAGATTGCAGGAGAGAATCAATTTTCTTTCCTGTGTCCACTTTCGAGAGCTATACTTCTTGCTTTCCTTGACTCATGGTCCCTTTCTCTGACTTCAAAGCCAGCAGCAGCATAGTCTTTTCAAATTACTCTGTTTTCATGGGTACATCACCTTTTGCCTTCTCTGTGCCTCCTTGTTAAAAGGACACTTGTGATTGATGGCTTGCAGGGCCCACTCAGACAATCCAGGATAATCTCCCTATCTCAAGATTCCTAATTTAATTATACCAGTAGAATCTCTTTTCTAATATAAAGTAACATTCATAGATTCCAGGGATTAGGACCTGGATATTTTTTGGGGGGCCATTATTCAACCTAACACAGCTAAAAATAGCATAATATAGTAGAGCAGTATATACACACACACACACAATTATTTTGTTTGGAATTGATTATCTCAGAATGATGGGGTTATAGGGTATTTATAATTTCAAAAAGTCCCCTTTACGTATTTTTTCATTGTCAACATTTTTATGGAATATATTTTACTAATGATCAGAAAAAATCAAATTACTTTTAATTTGGGGAAAAAGATAGTACATATAGTTACCTATACAATAATTTATTATAATTATTGAGCCAATATTAATACATTATCACTAACTAAAGTTTAGACTTTATTTAGATTTACTTATTTTTTACCTATTTGGTTGTGACAGTTTCTCAGGCTTTTTTTTCTTTTTGAAAGTTTTGAGTAGTGCTAGTCATATATTTTGTAAGATGCCCTTCTATTGGAATTTGTCTGATGTTTTTCTTATGGTAAGACTGGAGTTACAGGTTTTTTGGAGAAAGAGCAGAGGGATAAAGTGCCATTTTCATCACATCATATCGAGGGTACATACTATCAACATTATTTATCGCTGTTGATGTTGGTCTTAATCACCTGGCAGAATTGTGTTTGCCAGGTTTTTCCACTCTAAAGTTATGTTTTTTTGGAGGGGGAGTTACATTTTTTCTGCATGAGGGCAGAGGATTTACATAAATTATCTGGATGTTGGATGTTTTTATTTTCTTTTAGATTGTATCAATATGGTCACGCAAAAAATCCATGTCAAATTGTCATATTTCTTCCAGCGTTCTCAAAGGAGTCTTTTAGCCTTTATGAGATTCTGAGCATGGCTACGTTAATTTTAGTTTGAAGATCTCTTGGAAATATGTGGTAACTCACCATTTTATGGATGTCTGACATTACCTGGGTGGTCTTTCTTTTGCAATTTCTCAGAGGTTTTGTTCAGATACAAGTTAGATCAATTCTCTTACATATGGTACATTATGCACAAAAAAATAGCTGGACTTAAAATTTCTTTTTATATAGGAAAAAGAATATTAGATAAAATATATTTGTGTTGATGAGAAAATACAGATATGAAGTATACTGTACTAATAATTTTGCAGTTGACCTTGCCATTCTCTTTCTTTCTTGAAAAACCTTGACCAGGTCTCTTATATATTTCTAAAGTGTCTTGTAGTTCTCCTCTGAAGTACAGTAGCTATCACATTTGCTATTATTTGGTAGATATCTGGCTTCCCTGCTGGACAGAGAGCTCCATGGTAGCGGGGACCATGTGTACTCTGCTTACCACTGTATCCCATGCCCAGCACATAGTAGCCACACAAATACATGTTGATTGGCTGTCATATGCTCTTTTGGGCACTTTTAGAAATATAGGTGGTTAACATTGGGTCGCATTTATCATAACATGATGCTGTGTGAAAAGGCAATATACAATGATAGAATTAAAGAAAAATGCGTGTAGCCCTGGCTGGGTAGCTCAGTTGGTTAGAGCATCATCCTGATATGCCAAGGTTGTGGGTTTGATCCCTGGTCAGGGCACATACCTGTGAAAACATAAATAAGTGAAACAGCAGAAATCAATGTTTCTCTTTCTCTTCTGTCCATTTCTGTCTTTAAAAAAAGTGCATGTGTGTACTTAGAGAAAGAGAAAGAAAGAAGATGAAGTAAATATTGCAATTATTAACAGTGGTTGTCTCTGGGTTATGAGATTATGGCTGGTTTCAACTGTTTTCATTGTTTTCTAGGTCTCTCCAAGGAGTTTATTATTTTATAATCAGGAAACATCAGAACACATTGCCTAAAACTTTTATAATCAGATAAAATGGAGAGTCCCATCATAAAAAACATTTCAGTTTCAGTATGCGCTAGAGCTCTTAAGGCAAGATAAGAAAATTACCAAGTCACTGACAATCCCTAAGGTTACTTTAAAAAAATTTCATCAAGATCAGTTCAAATATTGTTTACCTAACATTAATTTCAAAGGGCAGTTTCCAGTGGTGATGACGTGAATATGTCATGTGTATTTAATTCACTTCATTAATTTAACTTTTGTGCATTTAACCTGTTAGACTAAAAACTTTAGAGAATGTAATTTTCCCTTATTTCATGTTTTTAAAATGTCCGTGGGATATGAAATCCAAGTCTAACCTGGGAGTATCAGCCTGCTCTTCATTATCCTTGAAACAAAAGAAATCCACTATGTTTTGCAACTGACCCTCTTCTGATGTAGGTAATTCCTGGATTATTTGAAAATCTTTAAAAGACCCTGTATATTTTAATAAATCCAGGCTATTTGTATTTTTATTTGTTGTTTCCCTAGGACAGATACACAGTGATGGATTAGCATTAGGCTGCAGCAGAGATTGGGGGAAAAAAATCTCCCGTCATCCTTTCCTGCAGAAGCATCAGCCACGGGCGGGCAGTGAGCAGACCTGCCACTTTAACTGACATGTCTTAAATTCTGCCCTGGGAAGCTCTGGGATGCTGTCAGCTGCCTCGGCAACTTCTTTTCTCATGCCTGGTAATTGAGAGTCTCACTGGAGACCAAGAAATAAAACAGAAATTGAGGATTTTGTTGACTTTTAAATTGAGGACTGCCTCTTCTTTTTGTTGGCTTTTAAAAAATCTGGTAGAAGAGAGGGAAAAGCATCTTCACGGTTGGGCTAGATTCATTCCTCCAAAGTTACAGCTGATCTAAATCTGTGAGTATGTTGTATTTATTTAGCTGTTCCTGGGGGTATGATTGCAGCGTTCTCCTTAGATCTTTGAGGATTTAATTCAAGAAAAGAGACGCCAATTTAAAAAATTGGAGTTAAATTTCATTGGAGGCCTGCAGTTTTTGTTAGTTGACATTTTCTTCATTAAAGGCTTCATGTCAAACTTGCTAGGGTTTTCCTCTCCCCACTGCCCCCTTTAACCCCCTAAGGGCGAGTGCTGAAATCAGAGAAAATAGCAAATCTTGCGGCTGCAGAGGCTGCGGCGGTCCAGGATGCCATGGCTGGTTTATTTTTGCTGCAAGGTGTGCACGGCTGCACAACAATGGAAGAATTACAGTGACTCACTGTGTGTTCACTGTATTTGTCTTACGTCCTTTGGGGGCTTCACTGTAGGTTTTGTTTTGCTAGGGTGACTAAAAACCTTAAAAAAAGATTAAGTACAGGGTCACGATCTCAGAATAGACTTCACCCCTCTCCTTGCTGTGTCAGCTTCAGCCTCTCTCTTTGTAGCAGGATTACAGGAAATGGGAGTTACCAAAAAGTGAGCTTTACACGGTCACCCTTTTCTAATTGTGCATTTGAATCTGTGCCATTTTTTTCCTGGTGACGCAGACCCTTTAGTCTAAACATCTGTCGTTAGTCATTGTGTCCCACTTTCCCTTATTGGAATTCACTGGAGGCTAGAACTGTAACCTTGCTGAATTATTATTGAATCAATTTTGAAAATGTTGTAAAGATAGAGGTTAAAGTATGGTTCCCACCATAACCCGCATATGTTCTTGATTTGCCTTTGTTAAATGAAAGTCTTACTATTCTAGTGAACTGATTTATATCATTTAGTTACTGATCTCATTTATCTTAAAATCACATCAGCTAAAGCAATTTCTGAAAGTCAATATGTTCAGAGACCATAGTCAAATACTTTTAAACACCAACTGGAAATAGTCATCTTTGTAGATGCAGAATATGTTTGACTTAGGGTGACATATTACATGAGCTTTGTGGATGCAATTATTTTGGTGGATTTCCTGCAGCATAAAATGAATAAAGGATTTTAAAAAGAAACTTTCTACCACCCAGAGATGAAACATCTGCTGTTTTTATTTTTAAACATTTTGTCATACTTAAATGCAGCAACTTTCAATTTATTTAGAAAAGAGCCCTAAAAATTGGAAGTTCTGCCTTATCTAGACTTGCAAAAATATATATTCATTCATTCATTCATTCATCCATTCATTCATTCAACAAATGTTTACACTTGTTGCCATGCTTTTGCCAAGCTCCTGGATATTATGCTGAACAAGATATTATATCTGCCCTCATGGCGCAACTGTTTTTAGCAGGTAAGGGGGCATTCAAAAACTACCTAATTATTTCATTACAGTTGTGGTAAATTTTCAGCTCTAGGAGTGTAGGTACTTTGTGGCCAGACATATACAGGACATACAAATACTTGCAACTAATTTTGTCCCAGATCTTGTAAAGCCACCAGTCCTTAGAATGCTTGTGTTGGAAAGAGATTTTTGGAAATCATATAATTAGTTCAATTATATGTGATTATATAATTAGTTCAAGCATGTGATTGGTACCATATATATATATATATATATATAGAGAGAGAGAGAGAGAGAGAGAGAGAGAGAGAGAGAGAGAGATCATGCAGTAGTTATAATGATTTTCTTTTCTAGTCCCAGTTCATTCCATTATAGTACCTTAGAAGACACTAAGACACCAAAAACAGAATAGAAAGCAAGCAACAGACCAAAATCAACCAACCAAACAAACCAAACCAAGCCAAATCAAAATAGTAGCAACAAGAGTCTGAATCCGTCATGTGTGTGGCTGGCCTTGGCTCTGAAGAAGCAGCCCTGGCAGACCTAACCCATTTGCCCTGACAGCCCCAATGCTGCCTGATGGTGCAGCTTGAGAGGGAACTAGTTAGGATTTTTTTTTTTACACGAAGCAAATATCTTGGCTTATTAATTAATATTTATTTAGGCATTTACAGTTTTTTGGGGAATTGAGACAAGAAACTCTGTCTTTAAACACTGTGGTATGGGGAAGGTCAGGGTTCTGTGGGAGCAAGGATAAGGAGAGAGCAGCCTAACCTTGGGTGCTGGACAGGAGTCTGGGGAGATGCTGACCTCGTGGTGCTTCCTGGAGGAGGAGATGCCTGAATTTAGAAAGACACTGCTATACACCTGCACATGCGGTCTAGCAGGAGGGATTATTAGTGAGCACAGAGGCCCGGAGATATGGGAGACAATTGAAGGAAAGGAAAAAACTTTCTCCTCTACTCTCTTAGGTTAATTTCTTGGGGCCCTACAAGTTAAATGGACAAAAGACATATTAACAAGAGAAAAGAAAAACAAGATTAATTACATACATATACAAAGTTCACACAGTTCACAAAGAAATGTGCCTAAAGGAGGTAATAGAATTTGGGGCTTATATACCATCTTAACAAGGAAGCAGAGGAAGAGGCCACACAAAAGAAAAGGGCTTTTGGGCTTCTGGATAGGGGTAAGTTATGGGAAGGTGACAGGGAAATGCATGGATTGTTTAGTAAGGTTTGTTTAATGAGGTTTGTTAATGCAAATAAGAATGCTTTTCAGGTGATAAGAGTTATCTCTGGGGTCATTTTCTTCCTTGTATGGGAGTGGGGATACCTTTATAAAGAGAAATTTATGTTATGCCCTGCTTTTAAAATATTTATTGATTTATTTTTTAGAGAGAGGAGAACGGAGGGAGGAAGAGAGGAGGAGAAACATCAATTGGTTGCCTTTCGCATGTACCCTGACGGGGGAACTGAATGCACAGCCCAGGCATGTGCCCTGACTAGGAATCGAACTGGTGACCTTTCAGCTCACAGGCTGATGCTCAGCCATCTGAGCCATGCCACCCAGAGCTGTGCCCTGCTTTTAGACTGAAAGGGGTAGGGCAGAGAGCCAATTGCCTTCAGCTCAAAACAGTCTTTCTGTCAAAATGGCATAGTCTGGGGTAACAAACTCTGATCCCCTTCACCACCATCTCTTCAGTGTTTGTCAGGGATCTTCGGAGGCCTGCAGTGCAAGTGAGGGCAGACTGGTCAGAGGAAGACAGATGTCAAGGGTACCTTGTCAAGGAACTGTGCAAAGGGAAGTGACAAGCCGCAAAAGTGTTTTCATCATGATTACATGGATTTCTGTTTAGAGAGGACTCCCTGGCCACAGTGTGAGGAGTGGTAGAGGGGACGCGTACCTCAACCTTATAATGCAGCATCTTGCGCCTGACTCTGAGACTCTGACCAAAATTATTAATAATTTAGGACTTAAATAGGCTTTTATGGCTTAGGTTGAGAATTTAACATGTTTGTTCATATCTATAACATGTATATACACACTACATATGCACATATATATATATATATATATATTTTAGTTGTTTTTATAGAAAATGTTTTGATTTCCAAGCAAGTGAACTTATAAGCAAATTTAGATAGGAAATGACCCACTTACAACCCGAGCGGCTTTTAATATCCTGTTCTTTGCATCACGTCTCTCATTTGATTAGCAGAAGGCTCTGAGTCCTGTCATGAGATAGGACATTTTGAGGCTCTTCGTGGTTTCCTGAACAAAGAAGGGAGGGGGCTTTAGTACCTTTTTGCTCTGTCATCATTTTCATTTCTTAGTAGAGAAGAGGTCAATTAGAATCTTTTTAAAATGCCTTCTGTGCCAGGCCCAGTGCCTCAGGTAAGTTTGTCTTTCTGTCTTCAGCAGCTGCGTTAGTTGGTCTTGTCACTTCCCTGCTACGGATGAGGAAGATGAGACGCACAAAGGTTAAATCAGTTGTCCAAGGTCATTCAGTGTGCTGACTGTGACCCCATTGTGCTAAAGGGTGGCAGATCTGTGCTCTAGCTGTTGTGTTGTGTTCATTAGCCACAGGTGGACTGGGGGTGGTGGTGTAGGCTGCCCCTCCCCTCCCCTCCCCTCCCTTAAAAAAATCTACAGTTCACTGCTGGATACATGTGTCATGAAAAATACTTAGTTTTTTGGGGTCTCATGCATAGAGGTCTTCCTAACATTTTGTACTTGCTTTCCACCTTTAAACACCATATTTGTGCTATGTCTTTGGCTCATTTTAGAAAGGGCAAGGTTGCATATATGGGAAAGTTCGTGAACATGAGTTTGATATGAATTTCATGCATGGCTTACTTTTCTTTTGATATTTTATCAGTCTGCAGCTGTGAAAAGTCTTTAGTGATCATTCAGGTGGTATGAATGGACTTCTTTGGTGATTGTTTTAGATTAGTGTATTATGGAATATCTTACTTCAAGTCAGTACAGGGATGTATGGGGCCAAGACTTGAATCTCTCTTGTGGTTTGGGGCTGTTGTCATTATCTTCGTAGTTGGCGGGTGAGTCAAATTCTGAGCCTTTCCAGAATCCAGCAAACCAGGTCCTATATAGCATTTATGTGCCGTGACTGCTCCTTAATGTTAGCTTCTTCTTGTTGTTTTGTTTCCTAAGCAATAGCATCCTTATATAGCAAAACCATTCTGTGTGTCTCTTTGTTTTCATAGGCTGAATAAACAGTGCACCAACTATGGAAACTGCCACACACTGATAATCTAAAAAAAAAAATTAAACTTCGGCACTTATTTATATGCTTGAGTATTTATATTTGTATGCTTCCCCTTCTTGTTTGTCTAACCTTATAGTAAGGAAAATGCTTGTAGTTACTGAAAACTGCTTATTTGTGAATGGAGGATTCTGATCATATATTCATGGGTACTTCCCATAATCTACATGTGCAACATAAAATGCCAGGTAATATGACTGTAAGTGGCACAGAGGGGCTAATATAGAATCAGTGAAAATGTGATTCAGTTATCAAAAAATTACTGAGTGTCTCTCAGCTAAGTCAGAGTTCCTTTTCTTAAAAGGCTCATAATTGATTCACCACAACTAGAAAATAATCCAATAATTACACTGTAATGAGTTTTAATTTCTGACCAAGGAATCCAGAGGAGAGACACATTATCTAGCCTGAAAAAGTGACTTGAGTGGCTTTTATTTTGAGAGCCAAATGAAAGGAAAACCTATTTTTAGCATTGATTTTTAAAAACTTCTTTTTTTGGTTCTTTGTTTTAGGATGTGATGTTTTAAAAGAAATGTTAGGTAACTTCCCCCACTCACTGTCACACTGCAGGGTGCTCTGCATCCCTCCTATGGGGGACGTCTTGAAAACAGCGGAGTGCTGCTTAAGTGGCGCTGCCCTGTGACAGCGGGCAACGCTGGCCTGCTGAGGAGCAGGAATATAATCGTTTGTCTAATGGGAAGTTCTTGGCCTCAGTCACTTAACTCTTTAACAACACCGGCACCACATTTATACGCTTCTTTAGCCTAAAATATGATTTTATAAAATAGAACGCATTTCCTCCTCATAACATCCCTGTTAGGTAGACAGGGCAGGTATTGTTATTGTTATTGAATTAAAAAAAGGGGGAGGTTGGCTGCCTGTCATCACAAAAGTTAAACTTGTGAGGTGGGTGCTGATGCAAAAGAAAAAGGTTTTATTTGGATGCTGCACTATCTTGGAGAATGGGAGACTCACCATCTCAAAGCTCACCTCCTCGACAAAACCCAGACAAAACCCATCCTCAGCAAGACCAGAATAAAAGAAAGTGCCCAGAGTTCCTGTTTCATGTTAAAGTAATGTCCTTTGGAGCCTGAGGCGGTTGCTAGTTGGTCATCCAGTTAACAGCTTTTTCCTAGCTGCTGTCTGGTTTCAGGCTCCCTCCTGGAGGCTGCGTGTGGAGCTGATGTGGCCTTGCGGCTACAAGGGCTGCAAGGTCACATGCTGTCAAACAGGAGAGTGCATGAACACACCAGCGAACACTTCACCAGATCAGCGAGAGCAGCTACCTCCTAGAGGCCATGGGCCATGTCACAGCTGAGGTCACGTGGTTCATGGAGAGGACAGGCTAGTGCACTGTCCCAGTGCAGGTCCTGAGCAGCGAGAGATGAGCAAGAGAGAGCAGGCAGGTCCTGAGCAAGAGAGCATATTTTTTGTTCCCCTGGGACTAGTCAATTTTGGGTGTGCAATGGGCCAGGTGCTTTTTTTAAAATTGATTCTTGAGAGAAGGTAAGGTAGGGGGAAAGAGAAACATTGATTGGTTGCCTCCTGCACGAGCCCTGACTGGGGACCCAAACCTGTAACCCAGTCACGTGCACTGACTGGGAATCGAACCCACGACCTTTTGGTTTGCAGGATGATGCCCAACCAACCAAGCCACACTTGTCAGGGCCCAGGGGCTTTTTCGGAAAGACTAATTAACTTCCTAAACTTTCTGGCTCTTTGAGTAGGTCCACCTATTTACCAATTGCTTCTTTCCCTAGGCCACACTGGCAGGCCTCTTTGGTCCAGCACCTCCCCCTGCTACCCTTCTGACTTCTGTGAAGCATGTTTTTGCCTTCTCCTAGTCCCATCCCCAATCTGGTACTGGAAGGGTGGGAGCAAGGGTGTTTCCTCTGATCTAATTACCTTTCTAGCTTTTGGGTCCTTGGGCCCTATCCATTCATTCCTCTAGCTAGCACTTAGTGCACTGGGGCCCCATCTGTTCATCCTTCCATCTTTCCATGCGTGTTTGGGCCCTTTCCATTCGTGTTCCCAGCTTCCATTGGTTCAGTGTAAGAACCTCCCCCTGCGAGCATCTCCACCAGTGGGAAGACACCCCTTACTCAGCTTCATCTCAAGGCTGCCCAGCTTCCCCACAGTTGCTCGACCATCTTTGGGTGAAAGCTCTGCTATAGCTGGGCCCAACCCCTGTTCCCACTGAGGGGGGAGGTGCCCTGCCACTCGAGGAATCCACCAGGGTCCCTGCTGCCCCTGAGCCAGGCGGTTGCACAGCTGAGAGGCCGCGACCAGCTGAGCCTCTGGGTCCTTGCCCACCCACAGAGAGGCACCCCTTCTTGCCTTACAGCTCGGCACTTTGCCGAGCGTTGGGTGCCTTGACTTGCTGAGAAGAGGTGGGCGAGGGCACGGGCTTGTCTGCCAGTAACATTACCCCTCCTCTGTCTTGTGTGTGTATGCTTTTTCCCCCCAATTTTTTTCGTTGTGGTAAAATACATATAACATAACTTAATCATCTTAGCCATTTTTAAATGTACCATTCAGAGGTAGAAAATAAATTTCTGATGTTGTGCAACCATCACCACCATCCATCTCCATAACTCTTCACTTTGTAAATCTGAAACTCTGTCCCCACTAAACAATAATGCCCCACCTCCCCACCCCCCAGCACCTGACAGCCACCATTAGACTTGTTTCTGTGATTGATGTTCTTTCTCTGTTTTTACTGATGAAGACACGTAGGCTTGCAGAAGTGAGTGCGTGGCCCAACGTCACACTGCTTCCCAGTGCTGGGCTCACCTAGGATAGAAGCCCAGCATTCTGCCTGGTGTTCCAGCCTGCTGTTTCCTAAATCACACCACTGTCGTTGGTGAAAAGGTTAATAAGTTAGAAGATTTCTGTTAGAAACAAGAGAGTCCTCTAATAGCGAAGGGCTTTAAAAAAAAATCAGAAAAGAAAAGCAGCAAAATGAAACAGGAGCTGTACATATCTCTTGCCAATCTAACATTCCATTGTTCTTTGTTTTGAATAATGTGAAGAGTACAATTTGCTTTGCCTATCAAAGGAATTTGAAGGGACCCAGGCTCTGGTTTTAGTTTCCACTGTGTCTGTCAGTGGTTTGTTGTGTCTGTGAGCAAGAGAAACAGTATCTCTTGGGCTAGTTTTTTTTTTTTTCTGAAGAGACTATAATTTCTACCCTCCATTTTCTTAGTGAGTAGGGTCTGAGACACACTATATTTTATATGAAAATGAACCTTCATTCTTTTCCATTGTTCTCAACCGCTCTGGAAACTCATTCCCATGAAGGATGAAAAAAAAAAAAATCATCAATTAAAGATGATATCATCTGCTCAAATTTCAAACAGTTTCTTTTGGAGTGACTCAGGTTTTCTTGGGAGAGTGGGAGAGGCAAATACCTGGTCAAGTAAATCTTTAAACTCTGCATCAGGTTTACATCCCCGTTTCCAAAAGTTTCCCCTCCCTCTCCACCTTCCCAGGTGGCATCTGGGTGCAGAAGGAAGTGGTGTGCGATGGAGCACCGCTCTGGGTATTGCTCTCTGGTTAATTGCTGCATCTAGTTGTTTTTGTGTTGACCTGTCCTTGCCTCTGTTACATAGGACAGGGTTCTCAAGGTCTGAGCAGTTTTTACTAAATGGTACTCTTGCTAAATGTTAAAGTATGGCACAATATTTTGCAGACGCAGCTGTAACTGGATGAGCTTGACAAATACCCAATTGGATAGGCTTAGCAACGGCAAAGAAGAAATCAACATGTAATTAACCAAATAGCGGATATAAGTAATGGCTAAGCCTGCCTTCGAGTAGAGAGAGCTGTGTGTGTGTGACCGTTTTTACTTGCTGCAAGTGCGGAAATAAAACTACCGAATGACAACCATGTCTTGTTTTTGAATTGAACACCCCAGGCAGCGAATTCATTGTGTTCGGTTCCACTGCCTTTGCCACCCAAGTACCTGTAATAGCTGGACTTGGTGTGTCCATGACCTGAGGGTTTAGCATTCTCCTCTGGCATTGGCTAGTCCAGTGCTTGAGGCCCAGTGACCACTCATTTGATCCCTGTCTCTGCTTTTTGCTACAGAGTCATCTAAGCTGTCTTTAAAAAACATTTTCTTACTTTGCAATAATTCCAAACTTGTGAAAAAGTGTGTGAATAATACAGACAACTTAATATATACCTTTAATCCATTGTTAACATTTTCCCCATTTGTTTTATTTTTCTCTCTGTATACACTTTATTATGTATTCTTCGGAGTCATTTGGGAGTAGCAGCTTCAGAGAAAATTATTTAAAAGGACAAATCAGAGAGGGAAATATCTGGAAATAACTTTCATGTTCTTTTCCTTGCTTTCCTCCAACTCTTCCTTCTTTCAAGTTAAGCTTCTCCATTTCCTTGAACTCTTCCTTCTATTGAACTGTCTTTGAGTCCTTTTTCTTCTTCTTGGTTCTTGGCTTCTAATTCCATTTCCAGTCATTGGTTGTCTTAGAAAAGTGTGTCTAGAACATCAGAGGGTCCAGGTGGTTGGTCTGATGGTTGGTCTGACCAGATGAGAGTGAGGGCCTGTTCCTTCCTATAATAAATAAACCGGAGCTATGCCCCATTTGCTCTTTCGTCCATGTATTCAGTCAGTCAGTCAGCACAGTCTTATTGAAGGTTTCTACTTGCAAGGCAGCTCTGCCCAGGAGGAGACTTGGCAGAGAGCTTGCTGACATCACACCAGCTTTGCTAGGAGCTGTGATACTATGCTGCCTTCAAGGAGTTTATACTTTGATGGGGAGATGAATTATATATTTTTAAGAAGAGCCAATTAAAAGAAACTTAGGACAGACTATCACACTCTTCTATCTAGATATTATATATCTAGAACTTAAGACAGCTTAACTTGTCTCAGCATTAACATATTATGTTCATAAGTTCATTTTTAAATAATTCACATCTTTTTTATTCTGCTTTTAGTTGGACTTTTGATCCAAAATCAGGAACTTATAATTAAAACAGGATAAAAATGATGTTACTTAGCAGTATGGTAGTAAAATTCTGTGAATTATTTAAAATTTATAATTCTCACTCAGATATCATCTTTGAGAGCATGAACTGTATGATTTCATGTATCTAATACCTGATACAGTGCCTATAATATGGTGTTCCTTGGTGTTTATGAGTGAAAATTAAACTTTAGTTTACTAAATTTAATTCATCCATTTAGTACATTATCTTAAAATTATAGTGCATTCTCTGGTATCCTTCCCAGTTTATTTTTTTTCTGCAGAGTTGATTAGCTTGTTTTTTTCTATCTTAATCCCAATTCCTGATAAAAATGTGAAAGTGAGCAGGGTAAAGGCAAGTACTTGGTGTGAAGCTGTTAAATAGTTATGAATCCATTTATTTTGATAGAACTGTCCCTCTGCATCTTGCATATAGGGCTGGGAGAACACTTCCTTTCTGACATGCACACAGGTTGTATATATTACATTTTTTTCTGATCTGCCAAAGCTGCAAACAGGGCTGATACAGGGAACTCACGAGAGTGCCTGTTGCTTGCCACCAACAGCTCTCCTGTGAGGGCCAGTTCCTTCCAATAAAAAATAAATCAGCCGTGGCTGGTGTGGCTCAGTGGATTGAGTGCCAGCCTATGAACAGAAAGGTCACTGGTTCGATTCCCAGTCAGGGCACATGCCTGGGTTGTGGGCCAGGTCCCCAGTTGGGGGTGTGCGAGAGGCAACTGATCAGTGTATGTCTTGCACATCGATGCTGCTGTCCCTCTCTTTCTCCTTCTCTCCTCTCTCTAAAAATAAATAAATATATATTTTTAAAAATCATAGTTTACTTTCAGCAAAGATGATACATTACAAATGAGGTCAAGATCATAAATGTATATATAAAGTTATATGTTTGGAAGCAATTTAGGAATATAATATTACAACTACTTTAGATTTAAAACTTAAAATAGCATTGAAGTATGTTATCAATGTAGGAAATTAAAAAGGCAAAATTAGAAAAACCATAACATTTAAGAAATAACTTTTTTTTAGAAGAGTTGTAAAAAGTATAAAATCACATTGGAAACACATTGAGTAGTGATGTATTCTAACTTCACTTAGAAAGGACTAAATATACTAAATATAATATTTTTTCAGGAGAACTTTAAAGTTATGTGTAATATAAAAGGATGATCAGGCGGTGTTTCCTTAAATTAATATTTGAATATTCCCTTCATGAATTTGAACTTAAATTGTTCAAATTATTAAAAATAGTATATGATCATTTTTGCAATTTGAAGAAACATAGAAAAGCACAAAGAATATAAAAATAACCCAAGCCCTACAGATAATATGAAGGCTCATAGTTTTGATTGAGGATGTCTTTGTAATAAGTCTTAAGTATAGACTATTTAGGGGAAGATTATCTAGTTTGTAAATTCAGAAGTACCTCAATAAATAGAATAATTATATCATTTGCTGGTGCTTTCCCTTTGGCCTTTTTCAGCCTTTTAGATCTTACCTTCTGAAGGAACAAGATAAGAATGGTGAAAGGATGTTGAATTCCTTTCCTTTGATTGTATTAGCACTGGTGACAGGCCTGGGTTGAAACTGAATGTAAGAGGCACACGGTGGGTACCTGTTAATTTCTGGGCTGTTCTTGCTCTCTCAGTGGCAGCTGCAACAGCCTCCTCTTCCTCTAATCAGTGGCCATGAGAATGGCTAGTTGAAGGAATTGCCCATTGGGCAGAATTTGGTCTGGTGAGCAGTTTTCTTTAGAAAGACAAGCTGATCATATGGTCAATAATAGAAAGCAATAGATTTCCTAGAAATCTGGTGGTGGTGTACACTGGAGTCTTATGTTCATAACTCCAGTGGACACCATTCAGACTGCATATTATATAAATGGTGCCTGTCAGAGCATAACAGCTTGCCTATCTCTAGTTATTCTTTTTCTCCCCTTAAAGAGAGATTTTTAACTTTGATGAAAAAGCTTGAGGGATATTGTCTTTTTGTTAATTTTTGAATTTTTACTTCATTTATTTTTTTCTTTTCAAAGTGGGCTGGCTTTTCTTTTTTCTAATTTTTTAATTTTATTTTTTGGTTTTTCAATTATAGTTGTCCCATTTTCTCCCCATTGCTCCCCCCAACCCTGGGCTGGCTTTTCATTGTGCAGAAACAGCATATTGTTTTGAATTTACCAGGGAAATTAAATTTGAATTGATTTTGTTAATTAGGATTTCAGTAAGAGAAAAAATATAAACAAAGATGGCTGTAAGCTTTTCATTTAAAAATAGTTCTTCGTCATGACTAAAAATTAGAGCAATATAAAACAAAAATGCAGTATTCCCTCACTTATTGTGGGTATTACGTTCTAGACCCCCCTGCGAAGTAGGAACCTTACATTTATTCACACTCTTTAAACCTACATAACTTTAACAACATACATATACAGTACCGCAAAATCCCGCGATATAGTGAAAAATCTGCAATAATTAATTAAGTATAATATTTTTAAAAATCCCGCGATACAGTGAGGCCTTGATAAGTGAACCATGATATAGAGAGGGACTACTGTAAAATGACAAATAACCCAATTCACAATGGCCAAAGAACCTGAATAGACATTTCTCCAAAGAAGATACACAAATGGCCAATAAGTACCAAAATAGAAGCTCAGTATCATTAGGCAGTAGACCAATGCAAGTCAAAACCACAGTGAGATACCATTGCATCACTAAGATGAACAGTAACAAGTGTTGGCCAAGATATGGAGAAATCGGAACTCTCCTACATTACTGGTGGGAATGTAGAATCACACAGCCACTTTGGAAAATGGTCTGGCAGGTTTTCAAAATGTCAGACATAGTTACCATTTGACTCAGCAATTCTACTCCTAGGTATATACCCAAGAGAAATGAAATCTATGTCCATATAAGAAATCATATATGAATGTTAATAGTAGCATTATTCATAGTAGCCCAAAAGTAGAACTAACTCATATATTAATCAACTAATGAAAAGATAAACAAAATGTGTTATAGCTATGTTGTAGAATATTATTTGGCAATAAAGTAAATGAAGTACTGATCCATGCAACAACACAAATGAATCTTGAAAACATTATGCTAAGTGAAAAAGCCAGTTATAGGCAAATATATAGATACAAAAGTAGATTATGGTTGCCTAGGACTATGGGGAGTGACTGTTAATGGATGAATGCAGGGTTTTTTGGGGTGATAAAATATCTTAAAAATTGTGGTAATAGTTGCACACTGCTATAAATATGAAACATTAAAACCAGTGATTGTATACTTTAAGTGGGCAAATTTATTGTCAGTGAACTATATCTCAAAGTTTTTTAGAAACTTAAAAAAATTAGAGCTGTAGAAACAGAGGGAAATAGTGACATTTGCCACTGCACCAGTACCTGTAATTGAAATTACGACATGTTGTTTTCTTTAGTATCAATCAACCAAGGAAAACTCTGACTCCAAAAAACCTCCGCTGCCTTGCGGCATACCTCCTCAGGGGAAAGGCTAAGGGAGTAAACCCCGACAGAAAATCCGGAGCCGGAGTCCCTAAGGCGGTTTGACGTTGTAGTCAACACCGGCAACTCCTGCGGCGCACCTGAAGCCAAGCTGTATTGACTCCGTCTTTCCCTTGGACCCTTCAGCTGCGAAGAGAGGGGGGGGGTCTGCTGCATGGGCAACAGCAGACCCTCCATATCACCCTGCCCAGGCTCTGTAGCTTCAGCTTCACTGGAGAGGACACTCCAGTGTCATCGCAAGATGTCGATTCAACATGGGAGGAGACAGATACGATGTCACTCCCGAGTCGGACCGCACAACCATTCTCCGCGGTGCAGATAGACTCTTAAGAAGCTACACCATCGTCTCTCGAGACGGACGGCTGCCGACGACGAATCAACCAAGTAGTGTTTTTACTAGCTAAAAATACATTTCTTTTAACATCTCAGTATAGCATCTTGGTTATGCTCAGGAGTGGAACAGACAGATCATTCTATTTACATTTTTAATAACTGCACTTATTTTTGCAGTACAGATTCTAAAACAGAAGCAATATAAAAGATGTTTAGCATGCGCTTTTCAAGGATATATGTACCCTAGTGTAGTGTTCTATATATTAAAAACTTTGACTTCTGGCCAAGATTGAGGCATAGACACGCCGCGTCTCCCTCCACAACTAAGAAGGGATACAACTACCTCAAAACTAAAGACAACCAGAAGTTCCAGAAAATCAAGCTGCACGGAAGTCCAACAAACAAAGATATAAAGAGGAAATACTCATCCAGACAGGTTGGAGGGACAGAGCCAGGACGGAAAAGATGCAGTGTGGTGGTGGTGGCAGCAGTGGTGACAGCAGCAGCAGTGCCAGCAGTGGCAGGCTGGTAGAAAATGCAGTCAAACATTTTTAAAAGTCCAGAGGGACACCTGGGGAGCACTCCCAGCACCAGACCAGACCGCACAGTTCATGGTTCCGACACCGGGGACAATAAAGACTCATTGCTTCTGACTGCAAACCAGTGGGGGTTGGGGCAGAGGCAGAAACTGCCAGTCTCTCTGCAGAGTCCACTTATTTAAAGGGCCCCACAGTCCTAGAGCGTCTGCCGACCCATCCACTTGGAACAACAGCCAGAGCAGTAGCTAGAGAGGCTCCAGTCTCATATGGAAGTGGGAGAGGTGCCTGGAAGAGGGGCAAGTGCTGAGCAAGTGGCATTGTTCTCTCTCAGACCCCTTCCCCCACACAATGCCACAACGTGGTGAAACAGGTCACCCTGTATTGATGAATACCTAAGGCTCTGCCCCTTACACTGTAACAGGAGTGACAGCTCTATCTAAGACACAGAGGCAAACAAACACAGGAGCCTGTCAAGATGAGGAGACAGAGAAGTATAGCCCAAAAGAGGGAATGGATCAAGGTTCCAGTGGGAGAACTAAGCGGCGAGGAGATAGCCAACCTAATAGACCCAGAATTCCAAACACTGGTGATAAAGATGCTCACAGGCTTGATAGATATGCTTAAGCATGGCAAACGCATAAGGGAAGAAGTGAAGGCTATGCTAAATGAAACAAAGGAAAATCCACATAAAACCAATGGTGAAGGGAAAGAAACCGGGGTTCAAATCAATGATTTGGAACATAAGGAAGAAAAAAGTAGTCAACCAGTACAAAATGAGGAAAGAAGAATTGAAAGAAATGAGGAGAGGCTTAGGAACCTCTGGGAGAACTTTTAAACGTGCCAACATCCTAATCATATGGGGTGCCAGAAGGAGAAGAGGAAGAGCAAAAAATCGAAAGCTATGTGAAAAAATAATTAAGGAAAACTTCCCAAATTTTGTGAAGGAAATAGACATACAAATCCAGGAAGCACAGAGAGTCCCAAAGAAACTAGACCCAAAGAGGACCACACCAAAACACGTCATAATTAAAATGCCAAAGTTTCAAGATAAAGAGAGAATCTTAAAGCAGCAAGAGAAAAGAGGAGAGTTACCTACAAAGGGCTGCCTATAAGACTATCAGCCGATTTCTCAAAAGAAACTTTGCAGGCAAGAAGGGACTGTCAAGCAGTATTCAAAGTGATGAAAATCAAGGACCTACAGCCAAGACTACTCTATCCAGCAAAGCTATCATTTAGAATGGAAGGGCAGATGAAGTGCTTTCCAGACAAGGTAAAGCTAAAAGAGTTCATCATCACCAAGCCATTGTTATATGAAATATTAAAGGAACTTATTTAAGAAAAAAATCAACACTATGAACATTAATATGACAAAAAACTCACATCAACAATAGAATCTAAAAAATGAAAACAAAAACAAACTAAGCAAACAGCCAGAATAGGAAAAGAATCATAGGTGTGGGGATCATTTGCAGGGTTATCAGCTGGGAGGAGGAAGGAGGAGAAATGGGGAAATGGTGCAGGGACTAAGAAGCATAAAAATTGGTAGGCACAAAATAGATAGGGGGAAGTTAAGAATAATATAGGAAAGGATGAAGCCAAAGAAGTTATATGCATGGCCCATGGACATGAACTAAGTGAGGTGGGATTGCTGGAGGGAAAGAGGGTACTGGGCAGAAGGGAGCAAAGGGGAAAAAATTGGAACAACATAATCAATAAAATATACTTTACAAGAAAAAAAAAATTTATTGAAGGAAATAAGAGAAGACCTGAATAAATGTGTATGGATGTGAAAATGTAATATTTTAAAGAAAACAGTTATCTGCAAAGTTTGCTAAAAATGTAATGAAGTTCCATTAAAACCATGGCAAGACTTTTTTTGTAATTTTATAATAACGTATTCTAAAAGTCATAACTAAGCCCTGGCTGGTATGGCTCAGTGGATTGAGCGCCAGCCTGTGAACCAAAAGGTTGCCGGTTCGATTCCCAGTCAGGGCACATGCCTGGGTTGTGGGCCAGGTCCCCAGGTTGGGGGGGTGTGAGAGGCAACTGATCAATGTTTCTCTCACATTGATGTTTCTCTCACTTCCTTCCCCTCTCTCTAAAAATAAATAAATAAAAACTAAAAAGAAAAATAAAACAAAAACAAGATACACACCCTTTAATTCAAGAATTTATCCTCAGGAAGTAATCAGGCGAAAATGCATAAAGGGGCTTATTACAGTAGTATTTGCAGTCACAAAACATTGGGAGCAGCCTACATGCTCCAAATGAGGAATGGGTAACAAATTATGATACTTCCTTCAGTAGAGTGTTGTGTATACAGTAACTACAATAAAGCAACTGTTTATTGAGAAGAAAAGATTCAGGATAAATTAAGGTTATAATGAAGGAAACCAGAATATGTCACTTCCCACATACACCTCTTTGACATACATATTATTATGAGCTGAAGGCAATTAAGAAGCAGTAAAAGGTAGAAAACGCTCTCCCTTTTCTGCTTAAAGGCAGGAAATAAATTCTCTTACTGGAGACAAACACTTATCAGCCCATAGAATCTGTATACAAACCTTATTAAAGTAATCCTTATCTTTCTAGTAATGTCTTCACCATTTACTACCCCTGGCCCAACTCCTTGTCTTGCCAATTATTCACAAACTTATTGTTTCTTTGTTTAAAAGGTGTAAAAGCTTCCTGCTTTGTTCAGTTCTTTGGGTCTTCATTCTCTTGTGAAGGCTCCCGTGTACCTGTTAAAATTCAATAAAATTTATATGCTTTTTTCTTGTTAATCTGTGTTAATTTCTTTTCAAATCCAGCCAGGGACCCTAAGAGGGTCAAGGAAAACTTTTTTCTCCTCTACTATAATATTGCATTTTAATAAAATATAAAAACATATATAGATTTACTTGGGAAAAGTTTTGTAAGGATGTATACAAGATACAATGCTATCTTTGGGTGGAGAGCTGTGGGGGGTGATTTCAGCTAATTTTTTTTTTTTTTTTTGTATGTACTAGATTAAAAGAAAAATAAATTTATTTTATTGGGGCTGTATTTGAGGAACGTTCACCATGTAACTGAGTAGATTTCTGTTACTTGGTTTTCCAAATTGCTAAGAAATGGAAGTGAGATGTACTAAATAGTTGAGGGCTTGTGTTGTGTATTTAAATGTATGTGGACTTTTCCTGTAAGACAAAAACATAAAAACCTCACTCTGCCTTTTTTTCAACAGGCCTTTTTGCACAGATATGGCAACAAGCAGCCGTCACTTGTCATCACTTGATAGAAAACAGGCCTCTGAACATCACCGGTCATCTACCATGAGCAGGTCAGAAAGGGCGTAGGACCGTTCCTGGGGGGGCCAGTGTAATCCTTTGGTGAACTGTAATGCTAATGTTAGAACAGGGCTCTGTGTTTTATAGATTGGTGGGAAGGGGAGAGGCCCAGGCAGGTGGAGTGCCCATTTTACATATTAGGGAAGGAGGCTAAGGGACTCAGTGAGTAGGTGTCATTGTTATATGAAAGCAGAAACAAACTAAATTCAACTTTTAGGGCACAGCTCCTTTTGCATCTTTTTCTATCTTAAAGTTTTTTAACCATTAATTAAAAAAAAATATAACCACATTGCCAAGTATCAAGGAAAATGGAGGAAAGGAGAAACATATACTGTAATTATGACCACTTTAACACAGACTGTTAGACTTTTGGTGTATTTCAGTTCCAGTCTTTTTCCCAAGCATGTGTTTCTTGAGATGGTTATAACTGTAGAGTTTTTAGTAAATCTTGTATCATGATTATTATTTTTTACTTATGTTCTTCTTCTAATCTTGGCTTAAACATTCATATAAAAATTTTTCAGTAGGAAATTCAGAAAATATAGAAAAATCACAGGATAAAATATGTATTACTATCTTCATAACTATTTTTTTGGTGTATATATTTTTTCTTTCATATAGAGAAAGATTAGTTTTTTTTTTTGCTTAATTTGGATCATATTAAATGTACTGTGTAGTAACCTGCCTTTAAAAAAAATTTTTTTTTAAACAATTTATTTATTTATTTATTTATTTTTAGAGAGAGGGGAAAGGAGAAAGAGAGGGAGAGAAACATCACTGTGAGATTGCCTCTCACTCGCGCCCCAACTAGGGACCTGATGTGCAACCTAGTCATGTGCCCTGACTGGGAATTGAACCAGTGACACTTGGTTCACAGGCCGACGCTCATTTCACTGAACCACAGCATCCTGCCTTTTAAAACTTACTAAATCATGAGATATTTTTCATTCCATTAGTATTTTCTATAATATCACATTTAATTGCTAAGAACTGTTCCTCTCCTGCCTATTGTGGAATTAACCAGTTGTTTCTTTTTAAATTATAGGTTATTATTCCTTTACCAGTTATTAAGGCAACTCTGTGAAAGCTATTTTTTAGTACCATGATAAAGTGCTTTTCATCTGTCCTACAGGTTTATTAAGCTTTAAATTATACAGTAGATCTTTAGCATTTTTAATTTTGCATTTGAAACTTTAGCTATTTGTGTGTTGATAATATTCATGGACTTGGCAGTTTGTTGATATAAGAAAGGGGTGCAATAATAAGAGGATTGAGGAATGGAGATGAACTTGAAAATAACTTCTAAGGATCTTAAAGCATTTATTTTCCAAATTACTGTTTTATTCCATATGTCCCTGTTCATGGAAATCTGAGCTTTCTTCAGAAATACGTGTCCCTCTTTCAGAGTTACCCTCTAACTTATCTGACAGTTCCCTAGGTAACTACTACATCAACACTTGTAATGTGAAGTTTGAAAGCTGTAATAAAATAGGTAAAAAATTATTGAAAGCATTAATAAATAAAGAGAGCTGTGAGCTGGATATGTAGACTGGAATTCTTCAGCATATATGTAGTTTTTGAAGTCATGAACTGCAAATGCTATTTCCAAGAGAGAGCGAAACATGAGAAGTGAATGGAGGAAGGAACCTTTGAGATCGCAGTCACTGAAGGGGTGGCTGAGGGAATGACAGTTCCAGGTACAGAGATGTGTGTGAGAGGAAGGCTCCGTGAGATGGTGGTTGCAGGATGGGCAGGGGGTTGGAGAGGGGGTGAATTCTGGAAATTATCAGTAGAGCCAGGTGTTGCAGAGGCCTGCATGCATAGAGGTTGAAAAGTACCCCTTGCATTTGCAGTTAGATATCAGAGACCTTTAGTTTGGGGGTTTTCAAGCAAGTTGGGGCAGGAGCCAGGCAGTGGGCTGAAGAGGAATAGGAGGTGGGGAAGTAAGGAAAGTAGATGTCAACTCCTTTTTTGAAGCTCTTGCCTATGAAGAAAAGGAATGGGATAAGTTGTGTGTTAAGAGAGAAAACAACAGTAAGGAAAGTTACCTGTTTTTTTTTCCCTGGTTTAACATTAAATAGAAATAAGTAAGATTTGTGTGTGTTTCTGAGTTGAACAGGGATCAGAGAAGAAGAGATTGAAGATATATAAAGGAAGGTCCAGTCAAGATGGCAGCATAGGTCAAATGCTATGCTCGCATTTTCCCCCAACTAGATCAGAATTACAACTAAATTATAGAGCAACCACCCTTGAGAACCACCTGAAGGCTAACAGAACAGACTCATATAATTAAGGATATAACAAAGAAGCCAAGTTGAGACTGGTAGGAGGAGAGGCTGCAAAAACAAGCTGCTTCCATCCCAAGATGTGGCAGTTAAGAGTCAGCAGGGATATCTTGGCAGTGGAGGGTCTCCCTGAGGAGTGAGGGGCTTCAGACCCACATTGGGCTCCCCAGCCTGGACCACCAGTGCTGGGAAGAAGAGTCCCCATCACATCTTTCTGTGAAAATTAGCAGGGATCCTGTTCATCCTGTTAAGGGGAAAGGTTGCTGGAGTCCCAGGCATTCCTCTTAAAGGGCCTGTGCATGGACTTGCTTGCTGAGAGACTCGCTCATTCTGAGCTCCAGCACTGGGGCAGCAGCTCAAAAAGCACCAAGGACTGACAGGCAGCTTTCTCCCAGAGAGAGGTGCTGGAAAATAGCCAAAACAATCTTAAGAAAGAAGAACAAAGTTGGAGTTATCATGCTGCATGATACCAAACTATATACTACAAGGCTATAGTAGTCAAAACAGCATAGTATTGGCATTAAAACAGACATATAGATCAATAGAACAAAATGGAGAATCCAGAAATAAACCCATGCCTATATGGTCAATCTCTGACAAAGGAGGGAAGAATATACAATGGGGTAAAGACAGTCTCTTCAATAAATGCTGTTGGGAAAACTGGACAAGTTCATGCAACAACAAAAAAAAATGACTACTTGCCTACACCATATACACGAATATACTCAAAATGGATTAAATACTTAAATGTAAGACCTGAAACCACAAAACTCCTAGAAGAAAACATAGGCAGTAAACTCTCTGACGTCGCTCTTAGTAATATATATATTTTTTGGATGTCTCCTCAGGCAAGGGAAACAGAAGGGAAAATAAACAAATGGGACTACATCAAACTAAAAAATTTTTACACAACAAAGGAAACCATCAACAAATGGAAAAGACAACCACTGAATGGGAGAAAATATTCACCAGTGATACATCCAATAGGGGTTAATATCCAAAATATATAAGGAACTCAAACTTAACACCAAAAAGACAAATTAAAAAATTCAATTAAAAAATAGGCAGATGACCTGAATAGACACTTCTCCAAAGAGGACATACAGATGGCTGACATGAAAAGATGCTCAATGTGCTAATCATCAGAGAGATGCAAATTAAAACCACAGTGAGATATCACCTCACATCTGACAGAATGACTATCAGTAAATCAACAAAAAGTGTCGGTGAGGAGGTGGTGGGAATGCAGACTGGTACAGCTACTGGGGAAAACTGTGAAAGTTCCTCAAAAAATTAAAAATAGAACTATCAGCACTTCTGGGTATTTATCCAAAGAAATCCAAAACACTAATTCTAAAAGATATATGCACCCCTGTGTTCACTGCAGCATTGTTTGCAATAGTCAAGATAGGGAAGCTGTCCATCCATAGACAACGGGATAAAGAAATGGGACATATATGCATGCAGTGGAGTATTACTTGGCCGTGAAAGAAGTCTTACCATTTTTGACAACATGGGTAGACCTAGAGGGTGTTATGCTAAGTGAAATAAGCCAGACACGAAAGACAAGTACCATATGATTTTGCTTATATGTGAAATCTAAAAAACAAAATTAACAAACAGACCAGAAACAGACTCAAATACTGAGAACACACTGATGATTGCCAGATGTAAAAAAGTTGGGGAACTGGATGAAGGGAATAAGAAGTACAAACTGGCAGTTACAAAATAGTCATGAGGTTATAAAACAGCACAGGGAATATAGTCAATAATAATGAAATAACTGTGTATGGTATCAGATGGGTACTAGACTTATCCAGGGAATTGCTTTGAAGTTATATATATGTCTAACCACTATTGTGTTTGTATACCTGAATGTCATAGATAATATTGAATGTCAGCTTCACTTGAAAAATAAACAAACAGAAAGATATATTAGTGAAGAAATGGAGGGAAATGTAAGAAATTATTTAGAGGCATAGTCAAGTATATAGTATTAGCATTTGCAGATTTCATAGCCTTTTTCTTTAAAGATGTTAAATGATTAAAATTCCTACTCTGCCTTTTAATCAACAGGTCTTTTAGTGCATTTATAAAAACAAGGAGTTATAAAAGTATGCTGGAGCATCCTAGAAGGACATCTAAAAAGTGGAACAAATCTTCAGATTTGATCAAGTATGTGGGTAGTTAGGCCGCATAGAACGAAACAGCACCCGACGTAATGTATCACTGCTCCTGTGGCTCGTCACTCCACAGATACCCAGCGCACTTACTCCTCAGCGCAAGGTTGTGAGGCAGTCAGAGGGTGTTTTGTTCACTGGTTAACAAAGAAGAAATACTGGATATCAAATGACATATCCAAGGTGCCACAGCCAGGCAGTAGTTGAATTGCAACTTGATGCTTTGTCTTCTCATTTCCAGGCCAGTATACCTTTCACAAATCCATTTGCCTCCCTGGTTATAATCCCTCTCATTTATATAATTTTAACAGTGTTCTGAAAGCCATGGTTTTCTTTTGTTCTTCAACTTGAAAGAGCCAGGAGAGAGTTTTCCCTTAGAAGTATCCCGATGTCTTAACAACTCTTATCTTTGAGTTTGAGTTTATTGCTAGTGTTTTTACAGATCGCCACAGCACAAAGTTTCAGCCATTTGTAGGCTTTGTGTTCATTACTTCAAATCTGTTGACACATTAGTTGAGGTAGCAGCTGTGTTAAGGTCACTTTTGGAAAAATGAAGAAAGACTTTCCACCTTGGCTCAGAGCTTTCCAATCAGCTCCTTGTTACACACCCCTTCATTATTTGAGAGACACGTTTGGTCTTCAAATATGAATTTTTTTCCATGGGAAATGTAATGACAGAGTTGCCCACTTTAAAATCTGGGAGATACAGTGTATTTTGTCTTCTTTTTAAAAAAGATTTTATTTACTTTCAGAGAGTGGGGATGGGAGGGAGAGAGAGAGGGAAACATCAGTGTGTGAGAGACTCATCATTCAGCTGCCTCTTGCGTGCCCCCACCCGGGGACTGCTCCACAACCCAGGCATGGGCCCCGACTGGGAATCGAACTGGAAATCTTTCAGTTCGCAGGTTGGTGTTCAGTCCACTGAGCCACACCAGCCAGGGCTGTCTTGATCTAGTTGAGAAATTCATTAAAAGCAGGAAGCAGAACAGGGGTCTGGGGTCTCAGGATTAAAGGAATGGAGAGCAAACCTTTTATAGACTTTTTAGTCCTTCACTTACCAAGCTTGGATTGCTAACTCAGCATGGTACTGACCATTGGTAGCTTTAGTTACTGAGTGAAGGTTGGGAAAATCCCAGAGTTATGCAAGGAGTTCTGGTCCCTCAGGAGTCTGAGTTCCAGAGGCTGTTTAATGAGATAAGGTTTTCCAGTGGCTAAATCATTAAGGCTGTGGTCAAATTTTGACTAGGAGCTTGTGAGAGAAGAGAGAACCCTTTCTCTTCCTTTGGTTAGTAAAGAGTAAAGGATAGAGGCAGTTATTGTTTAGTGGGTATAGGGTTTCAATTAGCAGGATCAAAGAGTTCTAGAGATTGGTTTCACAACTATGTAAATATAATTAACACTATTGACCTGTACACTTAACATGGTTAAGCTGGTAAAGTTTATGTTATGTGTATTCTACCACGATTAAAGAAAAATAGAAAAAAGAATGACCAGACATTATTATAGAGTTCCACCTAGCTTTCTTTGACCTTCTTCTTTGTCTTAGAGGGTTGCTAGGTATATTTTCCATGCAGTTAAGACATCTATACCATCCCCTCTTGGAAAGTTCCCTCCTAGTTTAAGAAGGAAAGCAGAGGACTGAGCTCAGAGGAGCTGAGGTAGGTTTTTTTGTATGTATCTCACCTTGCTGTGCCTACATTTTATTCCTTCCCCATCCCTCTTCCTAACTCCTTTGGCATTAGCCTATGGAACTGGTGCTTCATTGCTTATGGTTGTCCAACATCTTCACATGTAGAATAAACCAGGCATGGTTACCACTCTGCCAAATACAAGCTGTTTCAAAATAGGTTAATTTTATTAGAGATTTAGTGGGCAATGCTAAATTATTACCATATCAATGAGGCATTAAAGAGCAGCTCACTATAATTGTACTTATTAACAAATCAGGATAGGTGGAAAAAGCATTAAAGCACAAGTAGTTTAAATGAATTTGACATATCATATTCTGGTTTTGCAGACCAAGTGCTTTTTATGAGAGGTTGATAAAAACCCCAGTCTTTCTGCTAACAGATTACTAACATCGACATGACAGGAGGTACTTTGGCACCGTAGTGGTGGCTCTGCGTCCAAACTCTGCTTTCCTATTTGGGTCTGAAGGACGAGCACATAATTCACATGAGGAGAGACTAGTCACTTTAATCTTTTTAAAAACAATGGTATTTACCTCATTCATTTAGTTCATTATTAGAAGCATTTTTACTTTGTGCTATCTTTTGTGCTCCTCATAACAGCAATGCTAATACTTGTTGAGTAGGTATTGTCATGTCCTCATCTTCTTACAGTTGAGGAAACAGACTTTGGGAGGTTAAGTGACTTGTCTGCCAGTCTCACCATCTAACACAGCCCACAATACATTGTGAATTTATTGGGTTCTTCCTCTCCCTTGGGTCATTAACAAGAAGTTGTACCAGGAGTCTATGTGGCCCGGTTGTCCAGCTATAGGTTCTTCTGAGCCTCTGAACTCCACAGAGCTGAATTGATTGACCTGAGGCATATTGGCCAGGGGCTCTTGAGGATGGGGTAATCTATAGTTCACAGTACAGATGGGATCTTGGATTTGCTTGGAAAAGAACTCTGGGTACTCCCACATATGTTGGGTAAGGTGTCTGAAGAGTAAATTCTAATCCTGCTACCATTCTGTGCCAACAAATCCTGCGTTTAGTTCTTGCTTTGAAAGAACTGTCTCTTTGGCCTAAGTCTAGAGCTAGCTGAGATTTTGGTGAAGGGGTCAGATCTATAGAGATCAAACTCTGAGCCTTATTATTTTTATTTTTAAATTTTCTAATAAGATTAAATTTATTCAGTAAAAGTTTTGATTATAAGTATTGAACAGTATAAAAAGTATAAAACAGATTTGTAGATTTCTAATATATTAATACAAAGTACATGACTACATACAGTACACCCTCCAGGCAAAGACAGGTGGAAGGGGAAGAAGATTGTGGTTGAGGCCTAGTAATAAGTAAGTAAATAAATAAATAAATACAGAAGCAGAGATGATCTATATTATAGTATATTCTACCACTAATACTATAGCCAAAATGTGCCCCCCAAAAAGCAACCCATTTCAAAGTAACTCAGGAGGAGGAAGATGATGGCTGAGACTTGTAATATACCTTAAAGGCTGTGGGAGAGCCACCCCAACTCACTGTGTAGTCTTTACATATGGTGACCTATAGTTTGTTCCAAAAGAAATATAAAATTTTAAGTTTCGATTAAGAACCATAAAACTACAGTTAAAAAGCGGGTCATTCCTTTATTGTTACTTATACTGTCGAATTTTTAAAATCCAGCTTTAAAAATAAGCACTGAGTCATTTTATTATAAGGTAGGCAAATGATCCTTTTTATGAAAAGTAGGAATTGGTAATATTTTTCATGAACTTTTAGAAAAGAGGCAATGAGAGTACTTTGGTTTGGGTTCAAGTAGCAGGCTTTTAATAAAGATTTTAGAAGTGAAGGGCATCACGTTCAGGATTTATCATCTAACATCTCCATGTACAGAAAGCCTGACTAAAAGAAGCCAAACCCAAACCAGCCCACTCAGCATTACTTTCTTTTTTGAATTTTACTTTAGTGAAAAAAACCCCAAACCACTCTACACAGATGAAACCTTCACACAGGTCAGCTGAAACAACCCAGAGCTAAACCTGAGTTATGTAGATTTTCTGGGAAGTCGCCAGTCATGTAACACAAACAGAAGTCAGTCATTTACAAACTCGGCAAGGCCTCTTAAGAGATGTGCCCCAAGAAGCGTTAACCTTTGTTATTCTTATGCCATCCTGAAGGCATGCACATTTTATTTTTCAGATGATTCAACATTTTTAATAGAGTGTGTTCTGTATCATGTGGTAAAGCTTTGTACTTTCATATAAGACTGCTTATCCTAAAGACTTGGCATTTCCCCAACGGGAGCTTTGATTCTGCTTTAGAATTTTTATATAAATTTAAATCTTCATCGAATATCACTGTGAGGGAGGTGACACAGGATACAACACATACAGTCCAGTTACCTTTTTGTATACTTAGAAATTACTCCTTCAAGGTATTTGCAGAGGGCTAGTCTGTCCTGCTTAATATTCAGTAGTATAGGTTTGAATCATCAGTACCTTGGCAAGACCTTAATATTTCAAAATTATTAACTACCTCTAGGGGCAAGTCCAGGTTACTGAGTTATGACAAATTTATTATCATGAAGGAAACCAAGTGCAGTCAGCCACCTTTAAAAATGCCCCATCCACTGCTTCTCAATATAGAAAGACTAAAAACTATATCGTTTATCATGCACAAATCCATCTCATGTCTCTGAAGTTCCCCTAGTTTCATTCATTAGAAAGGGATTTAAAAGAAAAAGACTTAAGAGCACTTTACAGCAGCATTCAGCTTTCCTGTGAAATATTCAGCATCTTAAATGTTATGTATATGTTTTTTTTTTCTTTTAGTAAGCTAGAAATAGGCCTTTTAGTTTGTGGAACTTGTAAAAGTGAAGGAAAAATAACCTATTCAGAACTATTGTAGAAGTTGTCTTTTGGCAGAATAGCAGGTATCTGAGTTAAAAATAGGACTGCCATTTTGTTGCTTTTTTTTTTCTTTTTCTTCCTAAAATGTAAATCGCTTTTGTTCCCCTTCCACATAAACCTCAGTCAGCACTCCTGAGAGGAGATGGGCAGAGGCTCCGGCCCCTGCTCCTCCAGCTTCTCAGCAGCTGCCTTATTGCTGGAGCAAGGCTTAATAGATGTGTGTCAATGAGGATGTCCCCAAAACGGCCTTTGTAGATAATTCCACAACATTTTCTATCTTTTCCATTATGTGAGAGCTAAAAAAGAAAAAACTGGTGTTCTGTTAGAGCCCGAAGCCATCTCTGTGTCTGAGCTGTCATCTGCCCGGTTACTATAACACGGAGATTGAACTGGGGAGGCACATGAGGGAGGAGGTACTCTGAGCATCAGAAATGTGACATTTTAATTCCCTTCTGCAGTTTGCTGATCTGGTTGCTTTTTATCCTGTTTCCAGATAGAGGTTTCACTTTCTTTGGTTTTAGTGCGGTCTTTAGACTGGGTCCTGCCCTTGCATCTACCACGATTCCAGTTTTTCTTGGATCCTGCTGGCAATTTCTTCCATCTTTTCACAAGGAGGACACAGGCATTGCAGATGTCTCCTGAATGAGTCTCATTGCAACCCGAGACAGCTGTGGAAGTCCTTTTTGTAGTGTTTACTGCCAATGAATAGGGAACTGGAGGACTTAGCTCTGCAAATACAGCAGCCTTCTATACTTCGGTACATTTTTGGCTTGTGAAAACCAAACAGCTTTTCTTCTGGGCAGTAGTCTTCCAAAAAACAGTTGTTCCATGTGTAATAACATTCCCAAGGTGCGGAGTGCATGTCAGGCCAACCCCCCACCCCCTCTAATCACTCCTTCCTCCTCAATGGCCTTGTCTAGAAAGTCAGCCTTATTATTTTTAGACTATCTTGGAGAATGTAACTTAGATGCATGGAGAAATGGGCTTTGACACACCCCTGAATGAAACTGAGGCCCCGCTTTGCAGGCTTCCCTTGTGAGGATGGTGATGGAAATGGGGTAGAGCCTGCCCTGCTGCGCTTATTCTGTCATGGAGCACATAGGCCACAGTGAGCCCTCTTTCCCTGTGGGAAGGGGCTGGACCACTCATGCCCAGTTTTTCTTTCCAGTAAACCGATCAGATAACTACTCTCCCGGGAAGGAATGAAAAGAGAGGAGAGTCCAGGAGTGTTAATCTGCTAAATTTCCCTTTGGTAAACCTGAGAAGCGGGAAGAAGTGCTCTTCCCTCACAGTCGTTAACCTTCTAACTCATCTGTAAGTTTTGTAGGTAGCGACTATAACACTTTCAACTTACATCCATGTTTACAATGCTCACCTAACCTTAGTTGAAAAATGGATTACTATCGAGCCTTTGTTTCATGGAGGTGGATTTAAAATACGTTCATATCAGAGATACTTTTGTATAATTCTAAAATGTTAATAGTGGTTCAATTGGATGTGCAATTATTTTAAATAATTGATTTTATCAAGTAAAGGAGGCTACTGAAAATTTAGGGAATAATTTAGAAGAACTTGGAAGTATTACATTATCATGTATTGGTTTTGTAGAGTTCTATTCATTTTAATACAAATCATTAAAAAAACCCTCTTTCTTTTAATCAACAGGGCTTGTGAGTCAGATATGGTAAAAGTAGGTCATCAGATTATAAGCAAAGTGCAGAGAAACTTTGCCAGGTCAGAAAATATGTGTGTATTTTGTTCTTATCAGGTGAGTCTGGGCAGTTTGACATTCCTGGAGAATTATACTAATGCCTCAGTATAAGTAGTGCTTATAATTTATTTCCATGAGCTTACTTGGTTTTTATAACTATCTTGTAATATAGTAACAGCAGGCTTGACTATCCCCACCTTATAGGTAAGGAAACAAATTTAGAGAGGTAATGTGGTTGTTCAAGGTTACAGAGCTGGGAAATAGTGCCGATAGGACTTTTTTCATGTTTTTCTTTAAAACATTACTTTTGTGTGTAATATTAATGTAAATCAGTTTTTCATAATAAAAGTAACATGAAAAAATCTTAAATAATTTGGGAAGAGGAGAAAAAAGCCACCAATTATCTCAACCCAACATAAGTCAGTATAAATTGTGAGTTCTCAGAGGGTAAAAACCAAACCTCCAGGTCAATAATTGAAAGTAGTATTGGGAGTTTCAGATCTGGTTACTTAAGATCACAATTTGAGTGGAATCAATATAGAAAATCTTTGATTGTGCCTCTTGGGGCAAAGGGGCTCCTGGGCTCCGGAATAAAGCAGGAACTTTCTCTGGATGCACTTAGCAAAGAATCTAAAATCCCTATTTCTGTCTGCTCCCTTGATTCATAATAGCCTTCCTCTTCCCTCTCTCTAAGTTGGACTGGGTAGGGGAGGTGAAACAAGATTAAGAGATCAGCAGGAAGTAACACTGACCAAATTTGGTGAGACTGAGGGGA
Source organism: Furipterus horrens (assembly GCF_987537825.1). Taxonomy (NCBI): domain Eukaryota; kingdom Metazoa; phylum Chordata; class Mammalia; order Chiroptera; family Furipteridae; genus Furipterus; species Furipterus horrens. The sequence goes on from NW_028327174.1 coordinate 140,714,885, forward strand.
GGTATCAGGCAACCTTCCTGTGAAAAACCTTCCTGAGAGGCTTGTGAACTCCTAGCCTTCTTGTTTGGCCTCTTTAGTCACTGGGAACTTAAGGGCAAAGCAGTTCCAGGTTAGTTAGGGCTCTCCAGAGGACCGGGGCTGAAAGGGTATAGAGACAAGGAGATTTATCTTGGCACTTGGCTCAGGTGATCATGGAAGCCTAGGAGTTCCGGGATCTGCTGTCTGTGAGCTGCAGAACCAGGAAAGCCCATGGTGCAGTTCGTCTCAGCCTGAGGGCTCGAGAACCAGGAGCACGACAGAGCACATGAAGTCACTTGTTCTTTGCTTTTTGTTTGAGGCAGGCTCTCCATGGACTGGACAGTGCCCAGCCACATAGGGGACAGCCATCTGCTGTTCTCAGTTCACCAGTTCAACAGCTAATCTGTTCTAGAAACACCCTCCCAGACACATCCCAGAATGGTGTGTTACCAGCTGTGTGGACATCCCTTAGCCCAGTCAAGTCGACATGTAAAATGAACCACCACAAATTTTTAGCTCTTGAGCTAACTGTCCACCTGGCTTGTCTTATTTCTGCACTGCCCTGGAGGAGAAGTGCCTTGAAGCCCCAGGCATGAAGGATTCTCTGTTTTCACTCAGATCGGCTTTACCTAATCACCCACTCAGCCATCCACTCGCTCAGCAATATTTATTCAGTGTGTACTATGTCCTAGGTACCACTGAAGGCACTGGTGGCACAGCAGTGACTAAAACAACCTCTTTGCATTTATGTCCTAGGGAGGGAAGGCAGACAAAGACAAACCTGTGCACAAATACTGCGCGGGATACTTTGGATGGTGATAAGTGGTACGGAGTAAAGAACAGTAAGACGGCGAGGTCGGTGAGGCAGTCCTGAGCTGGCGCTCCCTGAGCTAAGGTCTGAGTAACAGGAAGGTGCCAGACATTGGGAGCTTGTGGGTCATTCCCAGTAGAACCTTCAAAGCCCATTTCTGTTAGATGAGTAACTAGTGAGATTTTGTTTTCATGCTTGAAGGAATGAATTTGGAGAAGTTGGAGGCGTGGAAATAAAACTTGAACTACTTTTAAATAAATCATTGCTCATTTACATATTGACATATTTTTGAAATATTTTCCTATTAAAAATTGTTACAAAAACATTTTAGAGATGGCTCTAGTTTTAAAGAGTGAAATTTCTATCAATCAAATAATTAACATAATTTTCAAAAGGGGGTAAAATCATGACTTTTGTAGAGATGTAGAAATGAACACATTTTAAAGACAATTTATTAATCAATGAGGGAACTTAGGCAGTTGTTATAACAGATTCAAAGGAGAAATGAAAACAACACAACTTTATATGGAATAAGAGTGTTGAAATGAATATGCAAATTTATGAACAACTAGCTTCTTCTACCCTGGAGGGAAGTCACTTGAATCTTTCCTGGCCAGGACTGAATTACATGTCTATGGACAATAATTATTTTCCATTGCTGTCATTTACTTATAATTCACAGAGTTGTAAGATAGCTCCCATAAAATCAAAAGCAAGTAACCTGGAGGGGTCTCCTCTTGACAATTCAGTTTTCACTAAAGCACATTTTCCCTTTATATAATCAAACTAAAACAAAATAGCTTCTGTTCCTGCCCATGAATAAGCGTCGTTCTATACTTGTGGTCTCTGGGGTGATAGAGGGGTGGGATAGGGAATAACTAACTTATTCATTGTCCACTGTGAGCATTATTTGTCATTTATTCCATCTTCACTGTAGCCCCCCATGAAGCAGGTAGTGGCGTTCCCATTTTACAGGAAAGGAAGTCAGCTCTTGGAGTTTCAAGACACTATTAATAAATGGCAGTTAGAATTACAACCTATCTGTTTGTCTCCAAAGTATGTTACACATGCGCGCGTACACACACATACACACTCCCTGTGACAAATTGCTAATAGTAAATGCTATAGAAATTCTATATATTTTTTTCTTGATCTTCAGGTCAGCATCAACCAAGTTGGATCTCAAGAGTGGCCTGGAAGAATGTGAAGTGGCATTGAAATTATTTCTAAGTAACAAATTTACAGATGCCTTAGAATTGCTTCAACCATGGTAATTAACTTTATTTCTTTTAGGTAAAATATATTTTTTCAGATGTGTTTGATGACTGTCTTTTATGTCATTCTTGTTAGTCAATTTATCTGTATTTCCACATGAATATTTGGTTGAGACCCCTTATTGTTGGTTAGTTTTAATATTCAGTTAAGAAATCTGTCTTTTCAACTGTAACCAGTAGAAAATCTGTGATTCTTTCTCATATTTTAATTTCTGTATATGTTTAAATAGTGTCATTTTTGTGGTTTTGTAGAACTCCGTTTTGCTTTCTTCAGTGAAATATTTTTAGGGATGTTCCTCTTAAGTTTAAATATAATTGAGAAAAATTTCCTTTGAAATGGGTATGGGAAAAACTAGAATATGGTAATCTCAAATTCTAAAAAATGTAATAAAATATTATTGGGACTCCTTGTTTATGTGATAACAAGTTAATAACTTAATTTCAATTAATAGTGCTTGTTAATTTTTAAAATGTGGCAGCAAAACCTGTGCTCAGCCTTCTTACTAGGCCTCACTTTGACCACCGTCCCCAGACCTACACTGTGACTATAACTTGACAGGAATACCTACTCTTACATTGTGCCTTCAAACACAGTTACCTACTTATATGAAGCTTAGATCTCATGTAGTAATTTTCTAGAAGGTCAGCTGGGCACAAAGTGGGAATCTCATTCCTTTGAGCCATCAATAGGGTGATGTGATTCTGGTCCTTAACTTTGAATCTTAGAAATTAATTTACCTACTGAGGGGCTGCTATGGTGATTCTATTAAGATTTAGAAGACCTTGATCACTTAGCGTTTCAGAGGTTAGGAATATATGTTAAATAGATGGGGAAGCCCATAGACTAAGGAAATTGTCGTGTTGTCTCCAGCGTTTCTCGCAACCTCTACCTTGTCCGTCTCCTGCCTTCTCCCCCAGAGACTTCTCCATCCTCTGTCTCTCCGTCTCTCCGTCTCTCCATCTCCGTCTCTCCATCTCCGTCTCTCCGTCTCCCCGTCTCCACCTCCCTCTGCCTTCCTCTCTTTCTCTGTCTCTCCTCTCTCAGTCTGCCTTCCTGTCTCCATCGGTTTTAGTCAAACACGTCTCCTTTTCTTTGCCACTAACACCCATCTGGGCAGAATATGGAATAAAAAATGAATGGTTTTTATTGTAGTCAGTGGAATTATATATTCTCTGATCTTTAGAAATGTTTCATTCTTAAAACATACATTTTTCTTACTTGAATACTTTCCTTCCTCGTGAAGGAACTTTTGGTTTAATTATGAGGTTTAAAACAGCAATTACTGATTAACTTTGGGCTCTCATTCCTTTTGATCCCTTTGAACAACCAGTGCCCTCACTGTTCAGGAGAAACTGCAAATTACCAAAGGTTGTTCATACTTTTTCCATGGGGGAGAAAGAATAAAGTGGCTTGCACTTGTTTTTGCATGGTGGCAGGCTTTTGTGATTATATTTGAATTACAAATGAAATTGTGCATTGATATTTTATTTTTTAAAATATTTTATTAATTTATTTTTAGAGAGGGGAAAGGAAGAAGAGAGGGAACCATCCATTGGCTGCCTCTCACACACCCCTTATAGCGGTGGGGGTGGGGTTGTGCCTTGACTGGGAATTGAACCGGTGACTTTGGTTGACAGGCTGGCACTAAATCCACTGAGCCACACTAACCAGGGCTGTGATATTTAAAATCTTATAAATAAGTAATTAACATTATTTAAGAAGTTTTGAGAAAAGTGATGGTGAGGTTTTTGTACTGCCTGGGAATCTAGGATCTCTGTTGTACATTAGGACTAATTGACCTCCTTAAAAATCTAAGTGGCTATTTAAAATGTACTTATGTCAGGGCCCTTTGCTACTGACCTAACTTAATTGTAAAAATCTTGCTTCCTCTTGACCTCTGGCTGGGGGAGAAGAGGGTATGATTTTAAATGAACGTTTATATTTCAAAAATCATCAGAATCTGTCTGTCACAAAATATATTTCCAGTGGCTTTTATTTTAGCACTTATAGTTGAGCTAAAGACAGCACACTGCCCCCTTGTTCAGCTGAGAAAAAATGGTTTGCTTTGCAACGTTTTCTAGAAGTGAATCCACAGGCTGCCCCCTTGTGCTGAAACAGGGAAAAGCATCTTGTCTCATTCTCTTCCAACCTGGAATATTGTGTGCTGCCTGTGTGGGTTTAAATGGGGAAGGTACTTGTTACTTGAGTGTTTTAGGACCTGTCTTCACAGTTTGTATTATTCCAGTGACTATGGTAAAGGAGTAAATATTAATATTATCCTTGTGAAAGTCAAACCATGCATTTACTGGAATTTCTCATGATTACGATCAGACAAGACCTGAATGCTTTTCAGTTGACTTGAAATGTGCTAATTCCCTGTGTTGCCCCCAGGGCTAAGGACAGCATGTACCATGCCTTGGGCTACAGTACCATTGTGGTATTGCAGGCCATCATGACCTTCGAGCAACAGGACATCCAAAATGGCATTTCTGCCATGAGGGACGCCTTACAAACCTGCCAAAAGTATGAACTGAGTAATTAAACACTTGCGATATGACTGTAAACCTTTATGTATGTGTGATAAAATGAATGCAGTTTGCCCGACTAAGAACTCCGTTTGAAGTTGGCCACAGTTATAGAAAAGCACTCGAACTTCAAAGCTTTCTTGGCCTCACGTAGTTTTATGTAAGAGATAAAAATTTCCTGTTAGGAATTACAGTATAATTCTTGTTTGGCCAAACACTTGACATCTATTCCTTCTACTTTTCCTTTTGGTAACTTGGACTACAGAGAAGGGCTGAGGGATATTTCGCTGGGGTAATAAATAGCAAGCCTCTCAAGGGTCTGCCTGGAGTGGATGAGTTTAGGTACCGCACCCCAAGCCAGGCTAAGCCGGGCACATTCCTCTTTCTGTGGGAAATGCTGCAAATGTAGAAAGGAATGATTTATTTGTTTCAAAAGAATGTAGTTGAACTCTTTGGTTGGTGAACATGAGATAGATTTTCAGCCTTATTTTAATCTTTGTGTGTGTAGGAAGACTTGAGCAAAAGCTGTTAGCTGTGGTGAATTTTAACATTGTGGAGTTATATACTCATGTAATTATGTTGCGAGCCCACAAATGAAGAGAAAACGTTCAACTGTTGAACTCTGAAGTTCATTCTTTACCTGTGGTGAATCTTACCCCAGAAATAATTATTTCAGCCATAGAAATCAGAGAAAGTACTTGGCAGGGTTGATGTTCACTGATTTGGGTGGGTTTGTCCACTCACATGTTCAGTAAGCAGAGCGCCCAGGGCATGCCTGCCCAGTGCTGGGGGGTGGGGATGCAGGGCTAGAAGGGGTGCTCTGTCCTTTAGACTCGAGTGTTGAGCTCTCCCTTGGTGACTCTTTGGTGTGATTATGACTGAAATGAATTTCAAATGAAAATGAGCTCAGACTAATTTTTTGTTATTTTTCTTTCTGTTTCCTTCTCTTCTGCTTATTCTATGCAGATATAGGAAAAAATGCACAGTTGTAGAATCTTTCTCAAGTTTTCTTTCTAGAGGATCATTGGAACAGATGACTGAAGGTAAGAGTCATTTAAAAGATTATTTTTTCTTTCTTTGAAAAATTGGAATGTGATCATGTCCATAAAATTCAATACTTAAATGTATCATATAAAGTAAATGGAATGTCTTTTTCTCTTTCCCATCATACCCTCCAGAAGTAACCATAGGTAGTGGTTGGTTTCAAAGTCTTGCAGACTTTTCTGTGTGTATATATAAACATATACATAAGGTACACATGAGATTTTTGTAGTTGTTCATGTATTCATTTTTGCAAGCATGGAATCACATTATATATATTGTTCTACAACATGATTTTTTTTTTGATATTTACCTTTTCCTATGCTAGTAGATATTACTTGTACTTCATGCTATTTAAATGCTATGGCAGTAGTAGTCGATAGGATGGGGTACCATAAATTACTTGCTTTTTCTCCATTGAAGGACAGTTGAGTTTACTTTTTCATTATTATAAATAATGCTGTCCTAAAATTATTGTACCTATGTCTTCATGCATTTTTGTAAGTATTTAAGAGGACAGAATCCTAAAAGTGGAATTACTGGGACTTAGGATTTGAAAATTGATAAATTTATAGGTACTGTCTATATTTTCTCTGAAGAGTTAGGTTAGTTATATTTTTAGCATCCATATATGAAAGTTGCTGTTTCTCTATAAGCTATTAAATTTTTTAAAGGTAAAAGTAATTCTGATACCTTAAAAAACATTGATAATGTTTCACAGTATGGAAGATGTTTGGTTTGTGGACATTAGGAAAAAGTCAAGAATCCAGGAGTGGCTATAGCACTGTGAAGAGATGGGCAGGAGAGGGAATGACTCTTTGCTGTCAATTGCTGCATGTTCCCACTGAGATCAGGGCAGAGGTTCCATGATCAGCTTTGTTTTAATAAGTGTTGCTCTTTAGTCAGAGTTGATTCTCCAGATATCCTGCAGAAGAGAAAATATATTCTTCAGATGAGGCCATTCTGGAATAAAGCTTCTGCTGTCCAAGGAGAATTTGTGCATGTGTTGTCATTGTCAGATTTGCTCTGTGGAAGAGGTAACACAAATTAGTAGAAGTAACTGTGGCGGATCAAGGCAAGAGCAATTCTGGGTACTTCTGTCAGAGTCATTCCTAGTCTTCAAGTGTATACCAGACATTTTTTTGAATGTGTGTTATTATGAAGTTTTATTTTGGAGAGGAACTTGGGAACATTTGCGTGATGTCACTCTAGGGGACAGATTACAGCAGAGGACTATGGGACTTGTTCCAAAAGGGTATGATGTTGGCCCTTGAACCATTATAGAACAGAATGACATTTCATGGGTCACTCCAGGCAGCTGATACCCATCTTCTTCTTCTCCAGAAAATGACCTGTAAGAACCCATAAAAATTTTCTTAATCCCCTTGATTTTGGGTAGAATATGCCTTCATAGTTCTCACCTTTGGGCCATTGGTGTAAATTGACCCCCGTAGTCCTAAAGTCTACTAAAGTAGGTCTGTGGGAAATTAAATGGGTCCCCCCAAAATGTGACTCTTTCATTTATAGTCTCCTTTCTGTTTTTCTCTTTGTAGTTTCTCCCCAGTAGCCTATCACCCCCTGCTTTCCTTTTTCTTTGCGATGTGAAGGCTTACATTTGAGATTATTTTTACCTTAGTTTTAGGAACAATAACATGATATTTTTAATGTAAGTATAAATAATAGTAATAATTTAAAAAGTAATAATGATAATGCCCCATTATGTCTATGTGTCAGACATTATTCTTGTTGCTTTTCTTAACATTATTCAATAGAGTCTGTGTAGCTTCCTTTTTATGGATTAGGACCTGACATTCAGTAGATTAAACACATGGCCCATGATTACACACCTCGCAGAGCAGGGTTCAAACATGCTCTGCCTTGCCCTAAGCCATAGTTCTTTCCCCTGGACCCCAGGCTTTCTCCTGTAGGCATATAGACAAGGCACAGACTGTGTCATTTATGAATAAGGGAAATGTTGAATTGTTTCTGTTAGACATCTTGAAAATACATGGTACTGTGTCCTTATCTTTTTATTATGTCTTTGGACATAGCACTTCAGAAAATCTGGAATAGGTAGAAAATTACTTTATAGTATATATTAAAAACAACAACAACAACAACGAGATACTACTGTATACCTATTAGAATGTCCAAAATCTGGAACTGTGGAACAGCAGGAGCTCTCCCTCATGGCTGATGGGAATGCAAAATGGTACAGCCACTTTGGAAAGTAGTTTGACAGTCTCTTAGGAAACATACAATGCAATAATCACTCTCCTTAATATTTACACAAAGAGTGAAAACTTATGTCCATACGAAAACCTGAAAATGAATATTTATAGCAGCTTTATTCATAAATGCCAAAACTTGTAAGCAACCAAGATGTCTATCCCCTAGTAGGTGAATGGATAAATACACATCCGGATGATGAAATATTATTCAGCACTAAAAAGAGCTATCAAGCCATGAAAAGATAGGGAGGGACCTTAAATGCGTATTACTAAGTGGAAGACACCAATCTGAAAAGATTCCAAGTACATGCCATTCTGGAAAAGGCAAAACTATGGCGACGGTAGAAAGATCAATGATTGCCAGGGGATCAGGTGGAGGGATGAACAGGTAGAGCACAGAGGGTTTTTAGAGCAGTGAAATACCCTGTATGATACCATGATGGTGGATACATGCCGTTATACATTTGTCCAAACATAGAGAATATGCAACACCAAGCGTGAAACCTAATGTAAACTGTGGACTTTGGATGATTGTGATATCAACGGAGGTTCACCAATTGTAACAGATGTATCACAAATGTTGATTAGTAGAGGGTGCTGATGTGGGAGAGGCTATGTATGTGTCGGGGTAGAGGGTATATGGGAAATATCTGTACCATTCACTCAATTTTGCTGTGAGTCTAAAACCGCTCTAAAAATAGTTAATTAAAAATAATAAAAATAAATTAATTTGTGACTATAGCCTATTCTGTAATATAGATTTATTTAGACTCGTATAGCTAAAGGCACACTTAGTTAACATTTCATTGCAAAATGAAGATATTTCCTTCAATGAAATAAGGAATTGTGAGGAAATAAGGTTTTTATAAATTAAGTTTCATTTTATTCCTAATGAATTCAGCTGCCACTGCACCCAGACAGGCTTTGTGTTCAAGGGATCATGTCAAAACATTGTAGCTTTAGTATGTGATTTGTTTTTCTTCTTGGTAATTCTTATTTGCATCCTTGAGTGGCTGGTTGTGTGCAGGAGTGAATATATTTAATTAAACTTTTCATGTGTTTAACACAAAACATATCCGTTCTTCTCTTGTGGCTGGCATATTGCCCTAAGTGGCTTTCAGATTGTTTTTAAGAGCAGATATATGCAGTGCTTAAGACATGAGAGGAATTTAATAGGAAAAATATATACATAAGGTATATAGAGTTCAACTTTCTGCCTTTATAAGTGTTGCACTCTGCTTTCTGCCTACATCCTTCAGCTGCTCTTAGATTTATTGTCCATCACCCTTCTCAGATCTCTGCAAGGACTCACTGTTGCCTACTGAGTCAAGCCCAGACTGACATTTATGGTTGCCCATAATTTAGCTCTGATGTACATGTCCAGACTCACTGGCCACTCCTCCCTTTACACCTTGTGTTTCAGCCCAAGGCACAAACGCAGGTGACCTGCACTTCCCTTGCTCCATGCGATGCCTGTGATCGTCCTGCCCAGCAGCAGCTCACCCCTTGGCACCCACCCCAAGCCAGTAATCAGTGTTACTGAGCACGCTTTCCGAGTGAAGAATACCCGACAATTCCCCCTTGTTGCGAATGCTCCTAGGAAGAGGATATTAAGGTGACTCTGTACAAACAGCAGTTACCAGTTTTTATCCCACTGAATACACTGAGAAGATCCAAAAGCACCCTTTGAGGTGAGGCGTTGGAAGGACTGAGATGCCGTTGATGCTGCCAGAATGAGCAGAGGCCATGTGCGTGCTCTCCGAGGAGCTTAGCTGCAGAGGGGCTTTTTGGTCACTGGTCAGTTCTCGAGAGTTCAGTCACAGAACTCGAGGGAATCGCTGTTTTCTCTTCACGTCAGTAATGTGTCTAATCATTGCCATGAGTGTCATACCTTCATATTTTAGAAGCGCGAATTCATACATTTAAGTTAGTTTTTTCAATCTTTATAACTGTGTTAAACTTGCACATCACTGTTAAAAGATAAGTAGTTTTCTTCCTTTTTTAATGCTTTTAAATTTTGGTTTCCTCTTATAAGCTGAGTTTGGGTCTCTGTCACCAACTGCTCAACTCCTTACCATTACATTCGAATGGGACCATAAGATGACTTCCCTGAACCATTTTGCACATTCTGGGAAAATCTTGCTGAGAGACTGAGAACTGAGGTCATAATTCCACTTCTGTGGAACCATCAGAGCAATCTAGGTTTTTGCGTCTCTCTTAGGCTCATTTTATCTACCAGTCTTTTCTGAACATCACGGAGCGGTCACTGTTGACATGGGATTTTCCTTAATATGATTTTATTTGTTTTTAATAGAGGAAATGCATGCCGAAATCTGTTATGCCGAGTGTCTCCTCCAGAAAGCAGCACTCACGTTTGTGCAGGTAACGGACCTTCGCCTTAGACTTGGTATTGCCTGGGAAAAATGTGGCTCTTCCTATCGCAGTGCTTCAGTTCTTTTGACTTAGAGTTGCAATGAAAGGTATTTGTTATTCTGATCAACTTGGGCTGAAAAAAGATTCCAGGGAACTTTATTCCTACCCAAATGCACTAAGAGTCTGTTTCGACCTTCACTCTACTGGGAACCGCTGCCTTTTAAAGAAACTGTTTTGCAAGTACCACACGTAATTTCAGGGTGCTTCTCTGTGTGAAAACTGAGCTTCTCTCTCTGTGCTGCTATTATTGGTAGAGGGCTCCACACAGCAGCAGGAGAGGCTTCCTTGGCCATTTCATTGTTTACCAGATGCTTCAGCAAAGCTCAGTGTTGCATGTGTAGAGAGCCACACTTTTCATGGATACTTCAGATTTGATTTTTCTCCCTCCTCCTATTCTCATTCCCCTCTCTTGCTTTTAGTTCTTCCTATGGGTGAGCATTTTTGAAAAGTCACTAAGAAACCATGAATTTTTTTCCTATGGGCCATTTTAATTTCACCTCTAGGAACTGTTACAACGTTACCTTGCCTATTACTGTATCTTCCACTGGTTCCCAAAAGCATGGATTTTAACATCATGGCCGCACAGTGGCAGTGATGGATACAGTGGGGCAGCGTGGAGTGGAGATTGTAAGGGGGCAGAAATTATTCCTCTGTAAAATGGGAAGTCTTCCTCAATCTCAATGTTTCACATTGTATTGAGAGTTGCTTTTCTCTTTTTCTGGAGGTTGACCTCTTAGGTTGGGTTTTGGTTTAGTAAAATTGAATCAGTCTGGTCTATGACCCTGTTTCCTAAAACTCAACATATTATGAAGGCTGATGGGAAACAAGTCTTACTGCCTTAGTAAACATATTAGTCATGGAAGCCTTCAGTTTTTTCCTCATGTGCTTTTCAAATAGGGATTTGACAGTCAAATCTGTGATTTGAAGGCTTATTTTATGCTTGGGGACTTGCAATGAAAGATCTGGGAGATATCCCTGGCCCGCCTCTTCCTCACTCCTCCACATCCAGTCAGCTTCATGGTCATGCTTCCTTTACCTTTTAAAGATTTAGCAGCCCCCTCTCTTCCTCTTTCTTCTGACTGTAATTGTTCTAGAGAAAGTGCTCATCAGCTCTTTCCCAGACTGCACATCAACCCAATGACTGTCTAATTTCTCTTACCTCCAGCTCCTCCCCCATTGTGCAAGTGAGCACCCTCTCAAAGACGGGAATCTCATGTTGTCATTTCTCTGCTTCAGCATTTAGGAGCTCTTGTGGACTATAGCAGTGGCTCTGCATTAGAATATCAGAAATGGGGGAGACTTTTTCAAACTTAACTGGTATCTCCCCCCAAGCCCCCTACCCCCCATCTTCCCGCTGTCCTCAGATGGCAGGTACGTCACATAGTTGAGCAGCACAGGTGGAGATGGCTTTCTTACTCCTTAGTCATTCCCTCCTTTGCTATAGATTTATGCAGCGGCGCCGAGTTACACAAGAAGCCAGTGCGCCATGATCTGTCTCTCCACACATTTTCCTTTGCTTTCAGAGTTTGCACCCACTTTGCCTTTCTTTCCCAGGCCACTCCCCCCCCCCCTTTTTTTTTATGTGTGTGTGCGCTTTAAGCACTGATACTTCCAGGATACTTTTGTGTGTGCTTCATGTCCCCCAGCCCTCCCACTCCCACCTTTGTGCTTTCATGAGACCCTGCTGTGCATGTCTCCATCTATGCGCATTCCTCCGTCCCTTAGCGCATTGCATTGCCTTCATCTAATTTTGCATTCAGGTGCCAATTTTGGTGAATCATGAAATTAGATATTGTTATTTGAGCCATATTTTAATCTAATTTAAAAAATTCTTTCCTGGCCATTATTGCAACTTGTGCAATCATAAAATTTCTTAAAATATGAAGACAAAAATTTAAATTGCATAGTGGATTTTCTATTTATTGATTCCTTTAATAATTGAAATGTTAAATATTTAAGTAATTAATGAAATTTGCAAACTAAAATCAGTTTTTCTTCTGCTTCAGAAGGATGTTCAAGTGCACAGGAAATAAGTACCAGAGCATCTTCTTGATATTAATAGATTAGAAAAATATTCTTGGACATGTGAAATATGGGACCATCTCCATTTGCATCATCTATTATACATGGTGGGGCAAAAGTAGGTTTACAGTTATGAGTATGTGAAACAGTTTATTCTTGCATTAGTATGTATCAATAATTGTATTATTTTCCATACAGACAGCTATAAACCTACTTTTGCCCTACCCTGTAGGAACTTCCTTCAAGCAGTTATTTGATATACTTTATTAAGAGACCCTTGGAATCCTAGAATGCTAACTCTGAAAACAACATTCATTTGGGCCAATTGCCTCAATTTTATGGTTGATGACCGTTAGGCAAAGAGAAGCGTTGTCATATTAGTGACAACAAATTTAGAAACCAGAATAGTTATTTTTAGTCTGGAAATGTGTATAAATGATACTCACAATGTTAAATAGACTGCCTGCTAAAATACCCTGTGAAAGAAGAACCATAGTCCCATTTACTGGAGTATGACGGACAGGGACAGGAAAGCTAGGCCTTAGCAGCATATTCTTAAAGCCAACCATTTTAGATTCTATTGAACCCAGAAGAAAATTGCTCAGTAGATGATGCTTATTAAAGTACGTTTGGACTAACCTATATGGTCCCTAATTGGTGAGGATTATTTCTTTAATTACTTCTTTAAAGTAACTTGAGGATTTTAAAAATGTTTTTTTTGTTGTCCTCTAACTTTGAAGAAAAACGACAAAAACGTTTTTAAAATATAAAACAAGAATGTTCTAATAAAAAAATTATGTACTCAAAAGATTGTACCTTGTTCTAATCATGCAACTACATAGCTGCGGGAAAAGTTTAAGAATCTCTTACTAAATGATCTAATTATTTAACTGGATTGTTTTCAGGATGAAAACATGATCAACTTCATCAAAGGTGGACTCAAAATTAGAACAAGTTACCAAATATATAAGTAAGTTAAAAATTAAGATGTGGGCTTTTTCAATCTCATAACTGGAAGTTTGTTCCTTTTTGACCATGGTCCTGGGATTTTTAAAAGATTCCTGTACTATGTACCATTTTGTATTTCAAAATTCTCATTAAGTATGATTAGGCTTTTTTATATTGGTATTCGTAAAAATACACTTGATTTTTGATTTACTGAGTATATATTCAGTGCTATAAGACAACAGAACTTAAGTTTAAATGTAATTTTAAGGGAAAATAGCTGACAGTTTTAAATTAGATAAACTTAGTATCTCTCTTCTAAAAACAATATGTAAATTTAAAATGACAGATATGTCTTTGGTCCGGCCTCTAGAGCAGCATACCCACTAGAATTTTCTGCAATGACTCAAATGTTCAATTAAGGTGGACAATGGTGTGGTTCATATCTTCTATGTCCTTTCTGATTTTTATCTAGTGATTTTATTATTTATTCACAATGTTAAAAATCTCTAACTTTGAATCTGGAATCATTTATTTCCAGAATCTTTAGTTACATTAGTATTTGCTTTGCATATTTAGAACCTCTATTTTTAGGCTTATATATATTTTAATTGTGTCTTTCTAATAAATTAACCTTTTTATGATTATGAAATGCCCCTACTTAACTCCTTATAATGTTCCTTGTCTTGAAATCTGTTTGTCTGATATTAATACATCTATTCATGCTTTTTTAATGATTAGTGTTTCCTTGCATATATTTTTACTTTAAACATATCTCTATATTTAAATTGCATTTCTTGTAGATGTACATAGTTGTGTCTTACTTTTATATTCAGTATGACACTATGTTTGCACTTGTGACTACCATTTTGTTTTTTTCTTTTTCTCACTTGTTTCCTTGTTTTACTTTAATAAATTAAAAATACATGCATACATATATTTCAGTATAATCCCTCTATTTTCTTAACTCTGGCAATCTTTAATTTTTAATGGTTGCTCTAGTGATTACAAAGTACTTCTTATCACTGTCAACTTAGAGTTAATATTATACCATTGCACATAAAATATAAGAACTTTGCAAAAGTATAGTTTCATTTACCAACTGTTTTCTTTTATACTATTCTTATGATAGTACACATATGTATATTTTAAACTCCACAATATGGTGTTTCATTTTTGTTTTAAACAGTCTTATAATGTCTTCTTTTTTTTCAGTCTCATGGTTTTTTTTTTAATTGACTATGTTGTTACAGTAGTTCCAATTTTTTCCCCCTTTTCTCCCCTCTGCCCAGTACCCCACTTCCCTCCAGTAATCCCACCCTCCTTAGTTCATGTCCATGGGTCGTGCATGTAAGTTCTTTGGCTTCACCCTTTCCTATATTATTTTTAACATCCCCCTATTTTGTACCAACTGATTATGCTTCTTAGTACCTGCACCATTTCCCTATTTCTCCTCCTCACCCCTCCCAGCTGATACCCCTCCAAATGATCCCCATACCTATGATTCTGTTCCTATTCTGGTTTGCTTAGTTGGATTTCTTTTTATTTTTTAGATTCAGTTGTTGATAGTTGTGAGTTTGTTGTCATTTTAATGGTCATAGTTTTGATCTTTTTCTTAAGTAAGTCCCTTTGACATTTCATATAATAATGGCTTGGTGATAATGAACTCCTTTAGCTCCACCTTGTCTGGGAAGCACTTCATCTGCCCTTCCATTCTAAATGGTAGCTTTGCTGGATAGAGTAATCTTCGTTGCAGGTTGCCTTTCATCGCATTGAATACTGCTTGTCGGTCCCTTCTTGCCTGCAAAGTGTCCCCTGAGAAATCAGCTGATGGTCCTGTGGGCACCCCTCTGTAGGCAACTCTCCGCTACTCTCTTGCTGTCCCCAGGACTCTGTCTATATCTTTCACCTTTGGCATCTCAGTCATGATGCGTCCTGGTGTGGTCCCCTCTGAGTCCAGCTCACTTGGGACCCTCCGTGCTTCCCGGATCTGTATGTCCATCTCCTTTGCAAAATTTGGGAAGTTTTCTTCATTTTCTTCAATTCTTGCTTCCTTATTCTGCACTGGTCGACTGTTGTTTTCTTCCTTTATGTTCCAAATCGTTGATTTGAACCCCAGTTTCCTTCCCTTCACCATTGGTTTTGGGTGGATTTTCCTTCGTTTCACTTAGCATAGCCTTCAGTTCTTCTCTTACACGTTTGCCGTACTCAAGCATATCTGTCAGGCCTGTGAGCATCTTTATCACCAGTGTTTTGAATTCTACATCTGTTAGGTTGTCTGTCTCCTCATCTGTTAGGCTGGCTATTTCCTCATCTGTTAGGTTTACTATCTCCTCATTGCTTAGTTCTCCCACTAGAACCTTGATCTGTTCCCCCTTTTGGGCCATGCTTCTCTGTCTCCTCATTCTGACAGGATCCTGTGTTTGTTTGCCTCTGCCTCCCAGGTGGAGCTGTTGCTCCTGTTATGTTGTAAGGGGCAGAGCCTTAGGGATTTGTCAGTGCAGGGCGACCTATTTGACCATGTTGTGGCGCTGTATGTGGGGTGGGGTCTGAGAAGGAACAACAACACCTGCCCAGCACTCACCCTTTTTTCAGGCACCTCTCCCACCTCCACACCAGACTGGCGCCCCTCTAGCTGCTGCCCTGGCAGAGTGGGTGGGTCTGTGCACGTTCTAGGACCATGGGGGCCCTTTAAACAAGTGGACTCTGTTGAGACCAGCAGTTTCTGCCTCCACCGCAACCCCCACTGGTCTATACAGTCAGAAGCAATGAGGCTTGATTTTCCCTGGTGCTGAGACTGTGAACTGTGAGGTCTGGTGAGGAGATGGGAACGCTCCCCAGGTGTCCCTCCTGCCTTTTAAAAATATGTGACTGTGCTTTCTGCCAGCCTGCCACTGCCACCACTGCTGCCGCCACCATTCCACGTCCTCTTCATCCCAGCTCCGCCCCCCCTACCTGTCTGGATGAGTATTTCTTCTTTATATCTTTGTTTACTGGACTTCCATGCAGTTTGATTTTCTGGAACTTCTGGTTGTTTCTAGTTTTGAGGTAGTTGTATTCCTTCTTAGTTGTGTAGGGAGACACAGCGTGTTTGTCTACACCTCCATCTTGGTCGGAAGTCTCTAATGTCTTCTTTATGTATTCATATATCTACCATTTTTTGTGTTCTTCATTCATTTCTGTATACTTTCAGACTGAAGAATTTCCTTTAGTCTTTCTAGTAGTATGTGTCTGCCTTCAAAAACAGTTCTCTTTGTTTCGTTTATCTGAAATGGTTTTTATCTTCGTCTTCATTTTTGAAGACTGTTTTTGCTCACTATAGTATTCTCAGTTACAAGGATTTTTTTTTCATCTTTTCACTCCTTGAAACTGTCAATCCATTGTATTATTGCCTCTGTTTCTGATTAGAAGTAAGCTGTTATTTGTATTATTATTTCTCTGTCTCGCTGGTTTGAAGACTTTGTATCATTGATTCTCAGCAATTTGACTATGAAGTGCTTAAGTATGGCTTTGATAAATTCATGGTTGTTATTTCTTGAAATATTTTCTATTCCATTCTTACACTTTTCCTTCTGAGAGTGCAATGACATGTTAGCCTGATGTTGTTTAATAGGTCACCTAGGTGCTGCTCATTAAAAAAAATTTTTTTCCTGATTGGACATTATCTCAACATCTGGGCCATTGTGGGGTTTATTTCTGTTGCCTGCTTTTTCTCTTGACTATATGTAATATTTTTCTATTCTCATCAATATTTTTTTAATTGTACACTAGATATTGATACATTGTAGAGACTGTAGGTTCTGTTATCTTTCAAAAAAGTGAGCTGATTTTCATTCTAGGAAGCATTTAACTTGACTAGACAGACTTAGGCTGCAAACTCTTACTCTCTAGTAGTGAGCAGCATCTGAACTATTGATTACAATGTTTTTTTTCTGTCTTGCTTCTGCTTTTCTTTAGTCTCCTTACTGGTCACATAGTTCATGGGTCAGCCAAGAATTTGAATGGAGTTTTAACACTGATTTTGGTGTTTCTCTCTTATGTGGTTTTCCTCTATCTGAAAAATTTCCCAACACCTACAGCTGCTTTGGCAATCTTAAACTCTCTATTTGTATCTTTAAAGCCAATTAAACTGTGGCTTTTTGTGTAAGTTCTAGGCACCCCAAATTGAATGGACTGGGGAGTACTTTCAGGTAACTAGTCATAAAATTATAAAGCCCACTCAGATATTCCTTTCATTAAAAAGTCACCTCTCCCAGAAGCTACTTTATTTTTTCACTTTCTGGTGCCTGCAAATATATTTAAAATACTTTGAATTTTTCCTAGAGTTTTAATAGTTGTTATCTGTGAGAGGTAAACCTAATATAAAACCTCCTGCCATTATTAGAAGCAGATCTCCATTAATGGAAGCAGAGCCAATATTTAGTATTTTAAGAGATACTTTTACCCAAAATTATTTCATAACATTATATTCCATTCAGAAATCCTGGAGAGGAATAGATTTTTGGGATCCTGACATATGATTTTTAGTTTCCCTCTCAAAATATTTTTAGAAAATGTAAAAGAATGTTAGACTTGATTGCTTCTAGTAATCAAACCTTAAAAAAAATGAAGAAATTAAAATAATCTTATAATGGCACAAACACATATATCAGTGGAATGGAACATAGGGTTTTGAAACATATACATTGTGTATGTATAGACATGTGTGCACACACTTGCATGTACTAAAATATACTAAATCCCTATATTCATTGGTCTCTTTTAAAACAGTAGAGAAAGATGAGTACTTTAATAAATGGTTTTGGGAAAATTGGTCTTCATTTTGGAAAAAAGACTATACAAAGATAAATTGATACAGATTTAATATTAGAATATTTTTAATAAGAATCCTAATAAAAAGGAAAGTATTTTTATAATCCTAAAATACAAAGACCTTTAAACTTTTCTTTTATTTTTTAATTATTCACTTTGAAATAATTTCAGAATTTTTATAAAGAATTTTCAGATATTCTTTACTCAGATTTATAAGAGTTAACATCTATGGAACCACAATATAATTATTAGAATCAAGAAATTAACATTGATTCTATATTAACTATTCTATTGACTGTACTGAATTTTCTCTAATTGTCCCACCAATGTGCTTTCTCTGGTCCAGATTCAAACCAGGATTCTGGATGTTGCATGTAGTTGTTATGTCTCCTTAGTTTAATATGGAAGAGCCCCTTACTCTTTCTTTGTCTTTCATGACCTTAATATTTTTTGAAGAATGCTTGGCAGTTACTTTGTAGAACATTTCTCAATGGGAACCTATCTAATATTTCTTCACAATTAAATTCAGGTTTTGCATCTATGGCAAGAATACCATAGAAGGGATATCGGTCCTTCTCAAGTATCTTATTGTTAGTACATGATATCAGTGTCAGAATTCTTAAGCATAACGTAAAATCAGAAGTCATAAATGATTGACTTGACCAAGTATAAACATTTAAATTTTCATCATGGCAAAGTGCACCATAATAAAAAATCCAAATGGAAAAGTGATGTAATGATTGAGGGCAGATGACAGTGTGAGACACTCTTAGGTTGATGGGAGTTTTCCTGGAGGAAGTTCTGGCAGTACATATCAAAATTAAGAATGTGCATCACCTTTGATCTCAGAAGACCATTTTCTGAGAATTTGTCTTAAGGATAATTAGGATACTATAACTTTAGTTATAGTACTAGATGTAGGATAAGTACTTGATGAATATACAGGAACACTCTGAGCAGCATGGTTTGTAATATGGGAACTTTGAAAACAAATATTTAATAATAAGAATTTGATTTTAAAATTATTTTATAGAATGGAATAATATGCACTTGTTAAAGAATAAGGTAGCTTTGAGATTTCTGACTTCTGGTTAAGCTAGAGGTGTAGGTAAACACAGCTTTCCTCCTCACACAACCACAGCAAAAATTACAACTAAACTATAAAACAACTATCACCCAGAATTGTCAGAAAATCAAGTTGTATGGAAGTCTGAGAACCAACGAATTAAATAAATCACATTCATCCAGATAGGTAGAAGGGATGGAGACATCGAGATGCAGAGATGTGGAGATGGAATGGGTGGTCCCACACCCACGTGTGGTGGATAAAAATTGGGAGAGTTACCTTGGCAGTGAGGGATTCCAGTCCCACACCAGACCACCCAGCCCAGGGTTCCAGTGCCAGGAAGATAAGTCCCCATAACTTCTGGCTGTAAAAACCAGTGGGGGTTGGGGTTTCAGAAGAAACTGTGGGATTCTCAGGAGCCTCCTCTTAAAGGGCTTGCAATGTACTTAGGATTTATGAAGACTCCCTGTGGCTCTAGACCCAGGGCAGCAGCTGGAAGGGCACCAGTGGCATACAAGGAGGAACTGAAGTGTCTGACATCAGGTTGAGTATGGGGGGACAGCTTCCTCCTGGACAGAACACCAGAGGTCAGGCAGTGGCCATTGTCCCTTTTCTGAGCCCTCCTCCACACAGAGCCACAAAGGGGCAACACCATATCTAAGACTCTATCAACTTGGTTCACGTGGTTGTCCTGCTCTGACAATTACCTAAGGCTCTGCCCTATCCAACTTACTGGTGCGCTTTTCTACAGTAGGCCATGCTACTGAGACAGGGAGTCAAAGCAGCTCTATCTAATACATATAAACAAACACAGGAAGGCTGCCAAAATGAGCAGATAAAGAAACATGGCCCAAATTAAAGAACAGAACAAAACTCCAGAAAAAGAACTAAACAAAATGGGAAGTAAGCAATCTATCAGGTGCCAAGTTCAAAACACTGGTTATTAGGATGCTCAAAGAACTCATTGGGTACTTTAACAGCATAAAAAAGACCCAGGCAGAAATGAAGGTTATATTGAGTGAAATAAAGAAAACTTTACAGGGAACCAACAGTGGAGTGGATGAAGCCAAGAATCACATCAGTGATTTGGAACATAAGGAAGAAAAAAGCAAAACAAAAAATGTTCAGACTTCTAGCCAAGATGGAGTCGTAGACACCTGCATCCCCCTCCACAACTAAGAAGGAATACAACTACCTCAAAACTAGAAACAACCAGAAGTTCCAGAAAATCAAATTGCATGGAAGTCCAGCAAACAAAGATATAAAGAAGAAATACTCATCCAGACAGATAGGAGGGGCAGAGTCGGGGCGGAGAGGACGCAGTGTGGTGGCGGCAGCAGCATCAGGCTGGCAGAAAGTGCAGTCACACGTTTTAAAAAGTCAGGAGGGACACCTGGGGAGCGTTCCCAGCTCCTCATCAGACCTCGCAGCTCACGGTCCCAGCTCTGGGGAAAAAAATCAAGCCTCATTGCTTCTGACAGTGCACACCAGTGGGGGTTGCGGTGGAGGCAGAAACTGTAGGTGTCTCAGCAGAGTCTGCTTGTTTAAAGGTCCCGCACATTCCTAGAAGGTCTTCAGACCAACCCACTCTGGGAATGATGACCAGGGCAGCAGCTAGAGAGGTGCCAGTCCATTGTGGACATGGGAGAGGTGCCTGGAAAAAGGGCTAGTGCTGGGCAGGCGGCATTGTTCCCTCTCGGACCCCTCCCCCACATACAGCATCACGACGTAGTGAAACAGGTTGCCCTGTACTGACGAATCCCTAAGGCTCCGTCCCCTACAACATAACAGGAGCGACAGCTTTACCTGGGATGTGGAAGCAAACAAACACAGGACCTGTCAGAATGAGGAGACAGAGAAGCATGGCCCAAAAGGGGGAATGGATCAAAGTTCCAGTGGGAGAACTAAGCGATGAGGAGATAGCCAACCTAACAGATGAGGAAATAGTCAACCTAACAGATGAGGAGATAGCCAGCCTAACAGATGAGGAGATAGCCAGCCTAACAGATGCAGAATTCAAAACACTGGTGATAAAGATGCTCACAAGCTTGACAGACATGCTTGAGTACAGCAAACGTGTAAGAGAAGTGAAGGCTATGCTAAGTGAAACGAAGGAAAATCCACCCAAAACCAATGATGAAGGGAAGGAAACTGGTTCAAATCAATGATTTGGAATGTAAGGAAGAAAAAAACAACCAGTGCAGAATAAAGATGCAAGAATTGAAAAAAATGAAGAAAACTCCCCAAATTTTGCAAAGGAGATGGACATACAGATCCGGGAAGCACAAAGGGTCCCGGGTTAGCTGGACCCGGAGGGGACCACACCAGGACGCATCATGACTGAGATGCCAAAGGTGAAAGATACAGACAGAGTCCTGGGGACAGCAAGAGAGTAGCGGAGAGTTGCCTACAGGGGGGTGCCTACAGGACCATCAGCTGATTTCTTAGGGGACACTTTGCAGGCAAGAAGGGACTAGCAAGCAGTATTCAATGTGATGAAAAGCAAGCTACAGCCAAGATTACTCTATCCAACAAAGCTATCGTTTGGAATGGAAGGACAGATGAAGTGCTTCCCAGACAAGGTGGAGCTAAAGGAGTTCATTATCACCAAGCCATTATTATATGAAATGTCAAAGGGACTTACTTAAGAAAAAGAAGATCAAAACTATGGACACTAAAATGACAACAAATTCACAACTATCAACAACTGAATCTAAAAAATAAAAACAAAATCCAACTAAGCAAACCAGAATAGGAACAGAATCATAGGTATGGGGATCATTTGGAGGGGTATCAGCTGGGAGGGGTGAGGAGGAGAAATAGGGAAATGGTGCAGGGACTAAGAAGCATAATTGGTTGGTACAAAATAGGGGGATGTTAAAAATAATATAGGAAAGAGTGAAGCCAAAGAACTTACATGCACAACCCATGGACATGAACTAAGGAGGGTGGGATTGCTGGAGGGAAGAGGGGTACTGGGCAGAGGGGAGCAAAGGGGAAACAAATTGGAACTCCTGTTACAACATAATTGATAAAATATACTTAAAAGAAAGCAACAACAACAAAAAAACGTTCAGTCAGAACAACAAGAAGAATAAAGAACCCCCCAAAACAAGGATAGGCTAAGGAGCCTCTTAGAGGACAACTTCAAACGTACTAACATTTGAACCATAGGGGTGCCAGAAGGAGAAGAGGAAAAGCAAGAAATTAAAAACAAAATAAAAACAAAAACAAACAACAAACAAAAATTTTTAGTGGGGGAAAAAAATGAAAGCAAAATAAATTAATCAATGAGCCAGTAAATCCCCCCATCCCTCCAAAAATACCCCTTCACATGTAGGAAAGTGAACAAAAGAAAATGTAAAGTACGGAAATGCAATTTTAGTGAGTATTAGAAAGACAAGGATTTTCCTTCACCTGTATATTTTTCTCCCTACCTGATCCCTCCAGAATTTTAAAAAACAAAACAAAACAAACACACACACACAAAACTAAACTTATTTGAAAAAATATTTTCCTAATTTGGTGAAGGAAATAGACATACAAGTCCAGGAAGCACAGAGAGTCCCAAACAAGTTGGACCCAAAGAGGACCACGCCAAGATACTTCATAATTCAAATGCCAAAAGTTAAAAATAAAGTGAGAATCTTAAAAGCAGCAATAGAAAAGCAGAGTTACCTGCAAAAGAGTTCCCATGGAACTGTCAGCTGATTTCTCAAAAGAAACTTTGCAGGCAAGAAGGGGCTGGCAAGCAGTCTTCAAAGTGATGAAAAGCAAGGACCTACAGCCTAGATTGCTCTATGTAATAAAGCTGTCATTTAGAAACAAAGGGCAGATGAAGTGCTTCCCAGACAAGATAAAGCTAAAGGAATTCATCATCACCAAGCGATTATTACACAAAATTTTAAAGAGACTTATTTAAGAAAAAGAAAAAGATCAAAACTGTGATCAATAATATGGCTGTAAATTCACAACTATAAATGTATGCATTGATGCAACTGTGTTCCTAACTAATTTCCTGGTGTTGCCTATTTAGTTTGTTTATAAAATTTCGTTATAGATAAGTAATACAGTATCTGTCTTTATAGGTAAAGTTTTGTGTGTATCCATGATATTTCCTTAGAATAAAATTGGATTTGTTGTGTCAAAGATGAGCATATGATAAGACTTTTGTTTAAAGGACCAGAAAGCAAGTGTTTTAGATTTGCAGGGACATAAGATTTCTGTTGCAGCTACTCAGCTCTATGACTGAAGTGTGTAAGCAGCCATAGACAATAAGTAAATGAATGGGGGAGGCTGTGTCCCAACAGAGAGCCTATCTTACACTGTAACATTTTTACCAGAAGTAGGTGAATGTATTTATTTGTTCTTACTTTTGCAAGCCCTTAATTTCCACTTCAAAATTAAAATAATGCTTTACTATCACAAAAGTGGCATATATATTTTAGAAAATAGGAAAATGTAGATGAGCAAATATTAACCCACATACACACACATACATCATATACTCTTACCAGTCAGTGATTACAGTTGTTAATACCTTAGTATATGTTCTTTAAGAATAATTTTTATACAGATCTAAAGATATATGTATTTTTAACCAAAATGAGATCACACTATACATACTCTTTTATAACCTGCATTTTTCATTTAATGATCTTTACTTCTTCATGTCAATAAATCTTCATTTCATGTAATATTAGTTCATCTTTTAATTCTCCAGTTGGCTCCAAATTTCTCTTTCTGCTGGTATGTCTGCACCAGGATTCAACCCAAGACTGTCTAGTGCACATCTGATATTTGTTTCCATTAAATATATTTTATTTTAGAAGAGTCTCTGTATTTATGACAGCTGTTGAAGAGCCCAATCCAGTTACCCTGCAAAATATCCACAGATATGTTTAGTGGCACCCTTGAGCTTTCATTTAGCTCGTTCCTTCTTTTAGCTCAGGCTACCATTACAACACCCTAGAGACTGGGTGGCTTAAACAACAAAAATGTATTGTCTCATAGTTCTCGAGGTTGGAAGTCCCTGATCAGGTTCTGGTGCACTCTCTTCTTGGCTTGCTCACAGCTACCTTCTTACCATGTCCTCACATGGCAGAGAGTGTTATCTCTTTCTCTTCCTCTTCTTATAAGGCCACCCACCTTACTAGATTAAGACCCCACTTTTATAATCTCACTTAACCTCAGTTACCTCCTAAAATCCCTGTCTCCACAATCACACTAGGTCTTTAGAGTGTGAATGTACCCATTTGTGTGTGTGTGTGTGTGTGTGTGTGTGTGTGTACATAATTCAGTTTGTAGCCCCTTGTATTTCCTGTAAACTAGAAGTTAGAGCTACAGGATTCCTAGATTCAGATTAGGTACATTTGGCTTGAATATGCCATAAATAAAGGTGCATGCTTTATAATTACATCACACCAGATGATACATAATATCTGGTTATTTCTTAATACCTTTAAAAGTATATTTGTCAGTTTGATAAGAAATTCCTGGTTATTACTAACTTTTATATCTTTGTCATTGTGTTTAATTTGCATTTCTGTTTTAAAGATGTGAAGGGAAAGGGAGAAATGCATAAAAAAGATATTTAAGTGAGAAATCAGAAAGGAAAGATTTGCTTGGATGGTACAGGGAAAAATAAGAGAATGAACAGGGTCATTGTGATGGAATTTCCTTTCCCCTTTCAGTTTTTCCTAGTCAGAAGCTCTAATTTATTTGGTGTGCCTGAGACCATGCCGATCACACTGAAATTCTTACTTTTTGTCAGTAGCACCTCAGTTACTCAGTGGGAGTTAGGGCAGCTGAAGTGTGCGCGGCAGCGGAGGACTGCGCCGCACCTGGGAGGTCCCCTCTGCCACGTTACTGGGAGGCCTTGACATCGCAGTCTTGCGGTCCTGTGTCTCCTGAGTCATACTTGCTGGTGTTTGAACCCTCTCTTGCTTTAAGCCAAGAAAGATTGGTCCTGATAAACAGTGTAGAAATGGATGTGTCATTTTTCCTTAATGATAATTACCCAGTAGCCTTAAGAGTAAACTCAGCACAGCAACATCCATTTAAATATTCTTTAATGTTTTGGCTAATGACAATTATTTTATGGCATGTAATGTGAAATTTAACTTAACAATAGATTTCAGAGTCACAGTAAACTTATGCTATAACTGTTTTCTTCAATCCAGAGAATGCCTTTCTATCCTGCACATAATTCAGAAGAACAAAGCTGAGCAACAATTTTTCTATGAATTTGAAGGGGGTGTCAAACTTGGAATAGGGGCCTTTAATTTGGTAAGTAAATAATTACATATCAACTAGAATCTTTTGCAAAAGAATCAGTATGTGCTGTAAAGTCCTGCACATGCTCAGAATAGTTCTGGATTGTACAGCAAGGGAAACATATAGCACTCTGAATGGACTAGTACCACTTTTTTGATAAGGAGCTTGGAATCCAATTTCATTTCCACATCCGAGATATTGTTGCCATCGCAATGGTGGCTCTGGAATTGAAAACAGGTGAAGGAGTGATACAGCTTGGGAAATGATTCTGATGCTCTGGGGGAGATGAAGCATTTGAGTCGGTATCTGTCAAATTGTGATATGGTAGAGATTTTGAAATTTTATTAAGGTTGGTCTGGAATTCTTGAGAAAATAAGCTGGTGAAAGGAGTTGTATGCACAAGAGTGTGCCACCATGGCCACTTGGTTCATGAGCCCACTGGTGGTTGACAGAGGTTGCTGAGCAGAGACTGACTGCTGTCCACAGAATGGGTCACCCTATCTACTTGAGTATTAAAATCCTCCTCTGCTGAGGTAAGCCTGTAGTGAGCATTCAGATGGGACAGAAATATCTTCATGTTTTTTCCCATTCAGAGAGGTCCCTCCACACCTCTTCTCCACACCACACCAGGGGCTACAGCCTAGGAGTCAGTATATAATCACACATATGGCCGTTTCTCCTCTGAGCAAAGCGAAGAACCAGGCGCAGTGTTCGCAGTCCTGCATAGGGAGCATTTCCCTTTCCCACTACCCTTCAGGGGGGTCTTGGGGAGGGGCTGTGGTGCTGCAGCTGTCCTCTCGGGGTGGTGCTGTGCGCCAGACAGACACAGCAGAATGTGCTTCCTGCAAGAGGATGCTAAAAGAAACCCTGTTTGGAAAGGTGGGCACTGAGGAATTTCCTTCTCATCATTTTGTCACTACACGTGAGAGGAGCAAGAATTCTTCAGCGCATGCTGAAACAGCCGAGTTTTTCTTTCCTTAACCATTTTTTTTTAGGTTATGGTCTTAGCTAAATAAAATTACTCACAAGTACTTATTACAACATGTGCTGTATGTTATGATTGGGACATGTCTAGTGATTTAAACTTAGTTCTAATTATTTATTTTATTGAATCACTAAAACTTCTTGTTTGGAGTTTAACATTTATCTACAGTTAGATATGCTAAAGTGTGAATACATTTGTATTTCTTTTCTTACAGATGCTGTCCCTTTTACCAGCACGGATCATCAGACTACTAGAATTTATAGGATTTTCTGGAAATAGGGTATAAATTTAATTTAATTTTAATTTTGACAGCAAAGATAAAACATTAGTTATTGAATATTAGAGTAATGCAACATGTACTCATGACTAACATGACCACTGTTGGCAATTTGTTTGCAGGACAATAAAGGACCATTGGTCCTTGATCATATTTTTTCAGGAGTTAGAGATGATTTTTCTACTGAAAGTTAAAATGTTTTGTCTGTTACCTAAAATCTCGGGTTAAAATGTTTATTTTACTAATACAGCATGGGATAAAAGTAGGTTTACAGTTGTTTGTATGGAAAATAATGCAGTAACAAATAATAATACAAGAATAAATCCCGTGTTTTACATGCTCATAACTGTGAACCTACTTTTGCCAACCCTATATTGCTGCTGCTTGGACCTTTAATACACTTGTGTGGTTCAAATTTGCTTCCTCAACATATTTGCAACCCCAGAGTCTTCTGTAAAATTAGGAAATTGGCTATATTTCCAAGTCTAACATTTTGTGACTCACATGGATCAAGCATAGTTGCAGTATTTTGGTTTTCTTTGTTTTTATGGGCTTCCCTATAAAAACTAAGCACAGAAATTTGTTTTCCATGAGTTTTGCTTATTGTATTTCAGTGTGGTTATTTCCGTAGTATATAGCATTTATTAATCTCCATACTCAATATGCTGTTATGAGTTGCCTTATTAAAAAAGCTCTCCCTGTTAGTGAAGAGAAATGTGTGAGAATACGTACAGGAACCTGTAATTTTTTTCCCTCATTTATTTTACTGTCCAGCCTCTTCATAAGATATTATGTATTTATGCTGATCTCTACATGATATGCTTTATCTATCTATTCAGACTCTGTGTTTTATGATTACCCCTCCCCTTGACCATTCATTTTTCATGTGCCACTCATTGTATTCTGAGAGTCATGTGTTCTTATACTGTCTCCTCTATTTGACGGAAAGATCTTTGGAGACATAGAACCATATTTGTTCATACCCACCATAGTGCCTTCCACTTAGATCTGCAATATATTTTAATAAATTAATATTTATATCAGAGAAATATAGCATTTCTATAAAATGAGCTCTGCTTTTTTTTCTACTTAGAATCACATGGTATAAAAGAATATGTCAGATTGTTTTATGCTTAGTTAGGAATTATGACTCTCTAAGCTCTTGAAAAATAAACCCGTCTTCATGGAAGGTGGGGATAAATGAACGAGCATTTTAAAGTTTCTGAAGATGATTTTTCAGTCATGCGCTTCTCATTCTGAAATGTGCTGAATTCCCCTAGGAGCTGGGCCTCCTGCAGTTACGGGAAGGTGCGTCAGGCAGAAGCATGCGGTCTCCACTGTGCTGCTTAACTATATTGTCTTTTCATACCTACATCTCCTTAATACTTGGTAAGTACTGGATTACATTTTACGTCATTGACAGTTGATTATCTTTTATCTGAGTAAGTAAAAATTTAGAAAAATTAGTAAACACTAGTAATCCATATCTGTTTATTTATTTACTTATTTATGAGTAAAGTTGAAAACTAGTGACATTTGTCATAGTAACATTTGTCAGGGGGAGGGTTTCTTTCTTTGAATTTTTTATCAGTTCTTAGCTAAAAAAGTTCTATGAAACTTGTTTAAGGTGATCTATTTTAGCATCATCAGATTTCTTTTTGAATTAAATTTGGGGCTAAAATCAGTTAATTGCTGTTAATACCAGAAATTACAATTAGGAATCTAATTCAGCCACCTCTATTCTTAGGAATTAGTCTGTCCTAGAGCTTTCCTAAGTGGAAGTCACAGATGAGTCTTATTTTACTTTCCAAATGTTACAATGAGAAATTAGCAGTTTTCATCTTTTTCATGAATAGGCCTCTGCTTTATTTAAATGAAATCTGGAGAATTAATTATAAGTATCTGCCATATTTCATGAAGACTGAGGCTTTTTCTGTTAAATTTCTAGGTACAGGAGAGGTGAACCTCGTGGAAGCAGAGAGTCTCCTTGCACCCTTCCTCCAGCAGTTTCCAGATGTACGCCTAGAATTTCAAGTGTATGTTTCCACCATAATCAATCAGCCAGGGTTGACTGTTGACCAGTCTGTTTTCTTCCTTTCTTCACAGGGCTCACTCATGTTGTTTTATCATGCCCGAATAGAGCTGCTGAAAGGGAACGTAGAGAAGGTAATTTATTGGGGGAGTCATTTGGGGAGCTGTCTGTATGGTAAAGTTGCATCACATACCCATTCAACATAAGTAAATTTCACTCTATGCACTCGACAGAAACAAAGAAAAAAATCTGTAATTAGAAAGCCAAAATTAAATTTTATATGTTTATTATATGTAGTAGATTACTGGTTATAGTCTACATTTACACATAAAGTATATGAAACAAGTCACAGAAGAGTATACAAAATACAGGTGGACCATTTAACGGATTTTTCAAAAAGATTTGACTATTATCCATTTCCATATTATATACTGACTTTGGAATCTAGCTCTGCATAAGATAAACTTCACTGTACTACCTGTGTGTTCCTTGTCAAAGGAAGCTGTCCACTCATTCCCTTAAGAAGATGGTGAGAAACCTTTTATATAAAATATTCTCAAAAACAATTTTCTTCTCTACAAATGGGGCCAAACATGTACTTTTCTTTGACTGATTTATTTTTTCTACTTACAATACACTTTGGATTTCTGTTCAGGTTAGTATATCTAAATTTCACTCATTCTTTTTGATGGCTGGGTTCCATTACATGGGCTGGATATACTGTACTTATTAAAGCCATCCACTATTGACAGGAATTTGGCAACTATAAACAGTGCTGTCATAAAATGATTATGTGTATATTTCTGTGCATGATGTGTGTGCATGTGTGTATGACATTCTGATCATTAGAATTTTTAAGTCAAAGATGTTTGCAAAGATTGCTCTCCTAAATTAAGACTATTCCACTTAAACTCTTATAAAAATTTAAGAATACTTGTTTCCAGTGCTCTTTGCCCTCTCTGGACATTATCTGTTTTATTTTTGCCACTGTCTTGGCTGAAATTAAAAATAGGTTAATAACGTAATTTTTAAGTTTATATTTTTCAGTTTACAAATTTCTTCATATGTATATTGGTTACTTGTGTATCTTTCTAATTTGCCTATTTATCTTTGACAATTTTCCATTGAGTTTTTGTTTTTTTCTAGAAGATTTGATAATATTGTTGTATGATAATGGTTAATCCTTTACCAGTTATGTAGGTGGTGATATCTCCTCCCAGTCTGTTTATTGCCTTTAACTTTGTTTAAGGTATATTTTATCCTCTGAAACTTCTGACATTTATCACCAGTCTTTTCTTAAAGGAGTTCTGCATTTTATCTCTTACTTCTACATTTTATAACATCTCTATTCCCACATTACTAAGTTTCATGACTCCCTCATAAAGTTAAACAAAGGGGCAGAAATTAACTATCATTGCATGTAAGGAAAGGAACATAGCTTCATATTGAGTGATTTAATGAGTGATGATTTTGTTCTTTTTGTACGAAGTGTTTTATGTATTTTTTCCATTAGGTTATTTTCTCCTTGTGTAATATCTGGATGATCAGCTTTATGTAATTGACTTATAGGCACAAGAGGCATTTCGAAAATGCATTTCAGTACAAGAAGAATGGAAACAGTTTCACCATCTCTGTTATTGGGAGCTGATGTGGATTAATGTATACCAACAAAACTGGATGAAGGCCTATTACTATTCAGACCTGCTTTGCAAAGAGAGTAAATGGTCCAAGGTACAGTGCAGTGCTTTTGTTAATGTCATCTATTTACTAATAAGTATACGGGACTTATTAGAAGTGTTTGTTTAGTAGTATGATATCAACTTGATTTTCTCAACTTAGAGATCTGTCAAAGGAGGAGATGTACATTTAGTACCTAACTATTGTCCTCAGCACTGCATATTTTAAAAGCCATCCTAAGAGTCCTTTCTACGGAGGCTTTACCTCTGAAGATGAACTGCACTTATATTTAAAAGTTACTAAATATCAACAGCTTTGATAATTTTGTGTAGACTTTCCAATGCTGTGATGACAAAGGTTTTTCTAATAATTAACATTGATTCTGGTCCACTTGCGAAAAGTTGGGAGGGGCAAGATAATGGCCTTTTGTTCATTGTGTCCATTTTCTCACCCATGAACACTCGGTGGTATAATAAGAAAATGGTCAGAATCAAGTAAAAACTGTTAATCTCATACGTAACAGGCAATATAAGACTTAATTTTATTTCTTTGATGCCTCTTAAATAATATATCTGGAAGATTTGTAGGTCATTCCTGATTGCAAGGTAGAAATGTCACGTACCTAGACATCTTCTATAACTAGATGCTTTCTTTCTCTTCCTCAAGGCAACATATGTGTTCTTGAAAGCTGCAATTTTGAGTATGCTTCCAGAGGAGGATGTAGTAGCAACTAAGGAGAATGTGGTAACTTTATTCAGGTAAGCAGTACAAGTAAGTATTTCTGTAACCAAGACCTTGAATATATAGAAGAGCACATAGACACATCTTATTTCTTTTTTCCTTAGTACTCTCCCATGTATCATCTCCTTCATATTTCTTTATCTACTTATCTGATACAAGAACTCTCAAAAAATACGTTTAGCTAACAGTAAAAATATCATCCTTTTAGCAGGATTTTGCAGATATGCTGGTATGATTGGGAATTTTGAGAACATGCTTTTTTTTTGTTTGTTTGTTATTATGGCTTTGCTACTGCATTTTGAATAGTTCCCTAAAATGATATTGTTAGCAAAAGATTTTTACTATTGTTGTGAATCAAAGGTATTCTGCAATCACAGAAACTTAAGAAACACAGTATAACATATGCTTAGTTTTCATTAGTGTGTCAAAGATTCTGAGCATCTCTTCTATGAAGTAATCTGTTTAACTTCATTTAGACCAGTATCCCTCCCTCCCTGCATCCATCCATCCACGACCTTTTTGTTGAGCATGTACTATGGGAAGAGTACTGTGTTAGGTGCTGAATAAATAGACGTGGCTTCTGTCCTCATAGAGTTGTTTATCATCGTGTAGTGGAACTAGACATAGTGAAATAATCACAAAAATAATTGCAAAATTACAATACATGACTGATTTTTTCCCTCATACTTCTCTCATCATTCCTTAGTATCTTTGTAGACCCTTCCTACTTTAACCAGCTATTAAACGTTGATGCTTTTTATTTCAAAGATCAGAGCCTCCACATTAGAAAATCTCATCCCAGCCAAATTTATCTCTAGTTTAGACGTCATGATTGAGCACCAAAACCCTGTATCTACCTTCCATTTGCCATGATGTAGGGAGCCGGGTTTTCTGTTGAGAGTGAAAGAGAAGGGAATAGACTGAAGGTCTGAGGAGGATGGAGAATGTTTGAAATCATTGTTACAGAGCAGGACAGTGAAGTGGTGAGAAGCATGGCAGGGGGAATGACAGGTGGCAGTGCAAGGGCCCACTTGAAGTTGGTTCTAATGAATTTATAGTTATAATGATCTGCTCTCAGGTAGGCACAGGGAGGATGGACAGTGAGCTTCATTCAGGGTTGGGTTTTTGACAGATTAGTGCAGCAATGAGGCAGTGGACAAGGGAGTTAAGGACAGAGACCAGAAGGAATAAAAGACAGGGCGATCCAAGCAGCAATATGAAGAGGCTGGGAGAACAAAAGAGACTGCTGGGTTGAAGGAAACTTGAGGGGCAGATGGACTGAAGTCTTATTAGATGGCCAAGTTAGAATGAGGAGAATGATGTTAAAAGGATGGTATGCTTGAATTTATGCTTGGAGAGAGAAGAGTTAACAGGTGATGAGGTGGTCTATGATAAGACTATTAGGGTGGGCAGCTGTGGAAGTAAGCAGATGACCGCTGGAGATGACAGTTACGGAATGGAGAAACCCCACGGTATTCTTCAAACATAATTGATGACAAAACTATTTAAATGGAATATAATCTTCTGTGATCACGTTATGAGAATAAGGTCTTAGGGGAACTCTCAGACTTATCAGAACAAATTTGAAGGTATGACCAGAACCATTTTTTCGTCTCCTTTTTAAAATCTCTTTGTAAAAACAGGACCGTGTTTGCTAACTATAGAATCAACATCGGTAGAAGCCATGGTATGATAAATGCTACCTCTTACTGGTCAGGTGCCTGTTCTCATTTCACACAAACAACTAACGCCATGGAATGGAATATTGAGTTACATTGAAATCTTTTACATCGCCTTCTGTTTTCTCCACTTCAGAATATGTATATTTTCTGTATCAAAACAACTTCTGTGACATATGTAAGCAATCTTATTTTCAGGAGAAAGCCCAAGATCTGCTGTGTGTTAGCAGTTAATTTGTTGAGACAATGATAAGAAAGTCCCCAGATGAATGCTTTCTTCAAACACACTCTGTGATCATTAAATCAAGAGGTTTTGTGTCCAATGCATGCTTCTGACCCCTTCTTTCACCCTTAATTTCCGTTGCCTTTTCCACTGAGGTTAATGAACATCAAATTGTGGGCATTCTAGTTAAAATTCATATCCCCAATTTTGCCCAGAAATAACCTAGCACAATCTTGTCCTCGTATTTTTGGAATATTTTTTTCTCTTGTTTTATGTTTTTATTTTAGTGAATTCTTTCTCGGCAATGTGTTTGATGCATTTACAAATTTATGTACTATGAGAAAGCACTCTAGGAATATGTCTCCCCATCTACTCTCATTTTTATGTGCTTGTGTGTTTCATAATTGTAATTCCTTAGGATTTTGAAAGTTTGAAAACATGGTGTCTGTCCTTAGCTGATTATTTGCAAAATCACCTATACTTAGGAAATATTTTCTCAAATTATACATTAACTGACAGTTATCCTTTGAGCCACACTATTTTATCCATCTGTGTCATACTTGCAAATAGGAATAGTAAATGTTCCAGTATACTCTCTTACCTCTCTCTGACTATTCCTGCTTACTTATGGAAATTGCCAATTTCATATCTAGTTTTCCTCTTCTGTGTTTGATAGATCAAGACATTTGCTAAATTAAGTGGAAGGAAATATGTGTCAATCAGTAGTGTTCAAACTTGAGCATGCATCAGAATCACCTGGCAGGCTCATGAAAATCCAGATTGCTGGGCACAGCCCTAGGAGCAGCTGACTCGTTGGGTTTGGGGGGAGCCCGAACATTTGCATTTGGAACAGGTGTTCAGGTGATGCTGATGCTGCTGGTCTGGGGAACACAGTGTGAACACCACAGGGGTAAATAGTGTCTGTATTCTAATGGTCTTTTGCTGGGGCTGGGGCTCCTCACAGACAGGTGGATAGCTTGAAGCAGAGAATTGCTGGGAAATCGATTCCTACTGAGAAGTTTGCTGTGAGGAAGGCTCGACGTTACTCCCCCTCGTTGCCTGCACCCGTGAAGCTTGTTTTGCCTGCCCTGGTATCTGCCTTTATTTTATTTACTGTTTGTGTCCTAGAAGTAAATTGTCTATTCATGGCAGCAGGGAGCACACCTAACTTTCCTTGTGACATTTTGCTCCATTAAAAACCATTGTAAGTGTGTCTGTAAGGTGGACTTCATAAATAATTAATAATTAAATAATAACTATTACAGCTAATGTTTTTTGATTAGTTGGTATGTTCAACACTGTGATAAGGACTATTTAAAAGTATATTATTTAATTCTCACAGTAACTCTATGAGGGTAGTTTCTCTTTGTGGCCCCATTTTACAAATAAGGAAATTCAGGCAGAATGAAGTGAATTGACCTAATTGAAATTGAGTTGAATTATAAAGCAAGCCACATATGTAATTTTATCTTTTCTAAGAAACTACATTAAAAATGAAAAGGTAAAAGATTAAAAAGGATCAGGAAACATGAAAATGATTGAAAGGATGTATTTTGTTTAATCCAGTATATTCAGAATGTTGTTGTTTGAACATATAATCAGCAAAAATTTAATGAGATATTTTGCATTCTTTTATATTGTACTAATTCTTTAAAATATGGTATGTATACTTAGAGCCCATCTCAGTTCGGACAAATCACATTTCCAGGGCCCAAGAGCCCTGAGTGTCTGGTGGCTGCTGTATCTGACAGTGCACTGCTGGATCTCATATTCTTAATTGTTAACTATGTAGGGTAGACTTCATAAAAACCATAATTTCAACTTAAATTTTCTTTTCGTTGTTTTTCTATTACAGTTGTCCCATTTTTTCCCCCATTACTTCCCTCTATTCCACCCATCCCCTCTCCGACAGTCAGTCCTACCCTGTTGTCCATGTCCATGGGTCATTCATACTAGTTCCTTGTCAACTTAAATTTTCTAAATGAGGACTTCTTGAAAAAGTTCTGAATATGTCAAATTCCTGTGGCTCGTTGGGGCTTTGGATTTGCATTGGTAGTCAGATAGCACAAGATAGCTGTTTATTGCCAGCTGACCTTTGCGCCCTCTGCTGGGGTTTCCTGATTTTAAAAACATTTTAATTTTTTTGTATTTCAGAGTTTATTTAGTTATTCCCCTTTGAAAGTTACTTAGCTTTTTCCAGTTTTCAATATTACAAACATGCTGCAATGCATATTCTTTTCCATTCTTCTTTTTGTACATGGGCATATAATTCTCTGGGAAAGCTTTCTAGAAATGAAACTCCTGGTCATAGGGTATACACAGTTACTACTTTGACACTGCCAAATCGCCCTCGAAAAAGACTGAACCAATTCAAATTTCTACCAACAGTGTTTTACTGTTGTAATTTGCATTTCCCTGTCGGTGCCCTTGAACATCTTTATATATGCTTACTCATTTTTCTTTCTTCTTTTGTGAATTGTTCCGATACTTCCCTGATTTTCCACTGGGTTGTTTATTGTTTGATCATTGAATTATAGGGGCTATTTATGTGTGCCGTGAGAAGGAAAACTGTAGCCCTTGCCAGGTGACAGGAAGCGGCCTTCCTCTAATACCCAGGCGCACGTGGTCCCTGCAGCAGATGAACAAGCTCAGGGGATGCCACCACCAGAACTGGCTATTCTATGCCTGTGTTTGACAAAATATGACCACTCTAATTATGTCTGAGCAGAGAGAAAAATAAGAAAATCACAAAAACGACCCAATATCCCTCTTTCCCAGCTAATGTGGGAGCCAGCTGCTGTTTTACCAATTAGAGCTTTTAGCTCCATTCCTGATGCATTTCTGTCACTGATTTGTGCTTGGAAATTTTTTCTTTCTGTGTCACAGAACTTCCCTGAAAATCATCTAGAGCACCATAGTCTTCTCTCTGCCCTAGAATTTTGATGCCAATTATATCCTGCTTTGATTATTAAGGGTCTTAAGGAAGGTGAACTCACTGTACTTATTTCTCTAGATTTAAAGGTGTACGATTGGCTTGAATTGTGATAACTAGGAATTTTATCGAAATCGCATTTTTCATAAAATCTCAGATATTAATTTGCCACCTTCTGATAAAATATCAGTAAAAACAAAATTTAGAGAAGATCATCATTAATTAAAATGAATATTCCATTAGTTATTGAATTGAGTTGTTATGCTGTTAGCAACAAGAAATTGTTAGATATAAAATAAAAAGCTAGAGTGTGATAATTGTAGTAGCTTTCAGTGCCATAAAGTAAAGATGCCTTTTTGTCCCTCTACTCAAATGCATTTTCCTCATTTCCACTGCTTCCCTTTAAGAGGTTGTTCAAATATCTTTATTATGTTTTAAATTTTATTTATTTCTAAAAAGTAATTATTTCTAATTTCTCTGCTTATTTCGTGCCCTTAAAAATATGAACTACACTACCAGGAAGATTAGAAAAATATTTTCAAGCAAAAGCATACTTGGTTTTGGTCCAAAAAAATTTTCATCTGTTAGCCTGTTAAAAGTAATTTGCAATGATAAGTCATTAGTTTACATTTTCAGGGGCTGTCATTTGCCATATGGCCTTCAAATGAGTATATTTTCTGCATATTGGATTGCATTACTGGCCCGTCACATGTTTTAGTGGTATAAAAGAACCTGAGCCCAGTAAAATATTTCCTGTATTCATTTTTAGTGATGTCCTTGGGAACAATTTATGTAAATATTGGCAGATATTTTAAAATGTTTTCCCTTTACTTAAACATAACAATAATTATTTATATTAAATAGAATTGTTCATGGTATCAGTTTAAAATGTTATATTTATTTCTGTATCTAATCGATTATCTTCCAGAAGGATTGACTACTAGCAGATGCTTAATAAATATTTGTTAGACGAATGAATAAATCAACTTTTCAGTAAAAACATACTATAGTATATATATTGAATAACTTTACAATATAAGAGGCAAAAGGCATATAATAAAATGAGCAAGGGGACAATTATATCACTAACCTCCAAGTGAGATCCCTAGCAATCAAAGCAAATACACATTTGTAGTTTTGTTGTCATAAAGGACATGGAATAACCTCACATAATTGCAAATGGTTTTTCATTCTTTCTCATTAGGAAATGATGTATGCCTGGAATGGTTTTCCAATAGTGAGCAAAAGAGAAGACCTTTCTGAAAATCTGTTGTTGACTATTGAAAAGGCTGAGGCAACTTTACAAAATGAAAGTAAGTATTGAAAGTAAAAGCCTGGAAATCTTTACTATTAGCACTCTCCTGTTCTGTCCCCGTGCACATCTACCTGTGTTAGTTTGCGTGCACCACGAGGCCAAAAGAGCTTGGGCTGCAGGTGTCTGGGTGATGGCAATCACGATGAAGGGAGGAATAACACATGCTGCAAACATGGATGAGTCTTTGGTCGTTAGGCTAAGTGAAAGAAGCCAGTTGCAAAAGACTACATGTTATATGATTCATTTATATGAAATATTGACAATAGGTAAGTCTGTAAGACAGAAATTAGATTAGTGGTGGGGTGGGGTGATAGTTAAAGTACATGGCATTTCTTTTGGGGTTGATGAAAACGTTCTAAGATGGATTGTAATAATGGTTGTATAACTAATATACTCAGTGTGTTATATACTTTAAATGGTGGAATTGTATGGCATGAGAATTATATGTTAATAAATCTGTTACCCAAAAAAGAAAAAAAGTAGTTGAAGGGAAGGAGGCAGTAAAGTTTTAGAGTAGCACAAGGAAAGTGTGCATTTCTGATTTTAGCTCGTGCCTCTTTCCCTGCCTCTGTCTGCTCTCAAATGACTACATGTTTTTGCAGATACAGAGAACTGTGTTCAAGTTGAAATCTTACCACAATTTACTTTTCTTACTCATTACTTTTGGTTGTACCAGAGTCCCCTCTCCAGTTCACTTGGAGGCTTTTCTGGAAGCACCTGGCTTATTAGTAGAAGGCAGATCAGGAGATCTGTACTTAAAGTCCCAGCCCTGGAGTTGCAAGACTCTGGGAAAGGTACCTCATCACTCCGAGCCTCAGGTTTCTTTTAAAATGGTAGTGGTGTTGGGCCAGATAATATCCAAGTGTTCTTGTTCTGGCATATTGTAATTCTCTGTCTTAAATGGAAGCTTTCTCTTTCGATGAACCAGGTCGTAAATGTTAACTCCAAATCATTTAGATAATGTGCCAAGATAATGCTCTTATCCTCTGGAATGTTCTAACCACGGAAGTAAAATAAAAACCTCTGTGGTGATAAACATGGTAAAGGACATAAAAATTCAGGAAGAGTCAGGGGAAGTAATAACATTCATTCATTTCTCTTAACTGGAAAAAGATGGGCAGTGAAGGAGCTTTGGCTGCGTACTCAGTTACTGTCCCCTTTGGATCACAGTAGTGGCTGTGGTCCCAGGGGTGAGGGCCTCATTTGGATCATTTTTGTAGTTGAAGCTGCAGTATGAGGCTGAAATGTTGAATGAGATTTCTCTTTACAATTAAAAAAATTGAACACATAATTACAGTTGATAGAAGTGAAAAAGATCGTCCATATTTTTGCTACAACACAATTATTTTACAATTTTCGTGCATTCCATCCTAGCCTTAGTTTTATAGTTATAATCATCATGTACCTGGACATACAATAGCCTAGTTGTTTCCCATTTAATACATCATAAACTTCTTTTTTAAAGTTGAGGGATAATTGACATAGTAGTTTTAGGTGTACAACATAATAATTTGATATTTGTATACATTGCAAGATGATCACCACAGTAAGTCTAGTTAACACCTGTTACATACATAGTTACAAAATTTTTTTCTTTTGATAAGAACCTTTAAGATTTACTCTTTTAGCAACTTTTAAATATGCGATGCAGTCATATTAACTATAGTCGACATGCTGTACATCACATCCCCATGACTTATTTTATTAAAATGCATTTTAAAATAGATGTTATGT
The DNA here is from genome assembly GCF_987537825.1 of Furipterus horrens. Taxonomy (NCBI): domain Eukaryota; kingdom Metazoa; phylum Chordata; class Mammalia; order Chiroptera; family Furipteridae; genus Furipterus; species Furipterus horrens. The sequence continues at coordinate 140,753,935 of NW_028327174.1, forward strand.
ATTTTTAGAGAGGAGGGAAAGAAAGGAGAAAGAGAGGGAGGGAAACATTGATATGAGAGAGAAATGTCCATCAGTTGCCTCTCACACATGTCCTGATCTGGGATCGAACTCACAACCCAGGCATGTGCCCTGAGTGGGACTCAAACTAGTGACCTTTCATGTTGTGGAAGATGACGCCCAACTGAGTCACACCAGTGGGGGCATGACTTATTTATTTTATAACTGGAAGTTTGTACCTTTCATTTCCTTCATCCATTTTGCTCATCCCTACCCCTGGCAACCACCAGTCTGTTCTCTGTACCTAATGAGCATGTTTTTTTTTTTTTTCTTTATTCCACATTATAAGTGAGATCATGCAGTATTAGTCTTTATCTGATTTATTTCACTTAGCGTAGTGCCCTCAAGGTCCATCTGTGTTGTTGCAAATAGCAATATTTAATTATTTTTTTACGGCTGAATAATATTCCATTGTGTGTGTGTGTCACATTTTCTTGATTGGTTTATCCATTGATAAGTACAGGTTATTTCCATATCTTTGCTTTTGTAAATAATGATGCAATGAACATGGGGTCATATATCTAGGATTTAGTGTTTTCATTTTCATATGGTAGTTCTATTTTTACCATAAACTTTTAAATTGTTGCTAAATATCCCTTACGATAGTTTCAAAAGCTTCATAGCTCTCCATGGAGCTAATGTATTATAACCTAATCAATTCTTTCAGTATTGTTGAGCATTTAGGCTGCTTTCCATATTTAAAATAACTCTAGCTTTAGATTCCTATCAATCAGGAGAAGAGACATGAAACAATGAAAGCTGAATCAGTGGGCTTGTCTGCTAACAAGGTCAAGGTTTCAGGCCGGATAGTTAAAGAATCCAAAAGAACAAAGAACGATGGTGTTCTGAGGCCACAGACCCTCCCCCACAATTAGCCATTTGGCAAATACACACTGGTCACAGGGTGACCAGGTGAGTGGAATATTCTACTCCACTCTTGAGAAATGGTCACATGCAATGCTCATCTGTTGGTGGCGGGTGAGTCAAATAGTCTCCCTTTATTTGTGGTTTTGCTTTCTGCAGTTTGTTACCTGTGGTCAACTGCGGCTCAAAAATATTAAATAGAAAATTCTAGAAATAAAGAATTCAAAGGTTTTATGTTGTTCATCATTCTGAGTAGCCTGATGAGCTCTCGCTCTGTCCTGGTCCATCCCACCCAGGCATGAATTATTCCTTTGTCCAGTACACCCACCTCACTTCATGGCATCACACAGGCACTGTATCATCTTGCGTCATCACAAGGATGGGGTGAGTACAGCACAATAAGATGTTTAGAGAGAGAGAGACCAAATTCACATAACTTTTACAACAATATATTATAATAATGGTTCTATTTATTAGTTAGTTATGCATCTCTCACTGTGCCTGATTTATAAATTAAATTATGTCATAGAAATGTACATATAGGAAAATTTCAGGCATCCACTGGGGGTTTTGGACTGTATCCCCTGCAGATAAGGGGGGACTACTATAATGTCACCTTCCCATATTAAAGGCAGCATTTTTATAAAAGAACCATGGTTCCCTTTTTCTTCTTTTTTCCTTCCCCTTTTACAAAACAGTTATAATACTTCAGCTCCTAATGAGCTGGAGCTTAGGTAGAGAAGCCAAAATGTAGAAGTATTCACCTTCACAGACTGATAATTCCCTTTGATTTCTGGGCACCAGGGAAACAAGTGGATAAGAAGTCTCGAGAAACCGGGATGAAAAAAAGGAGTCAAAAGTTTTTACTATTTTACAGACATCCAAGAAGTGTATGTATACGTATTGACCACAGACTCACTATATGGACATTTCAGACTTTTTTGTCTGTTGTTCTAGAAGTTCCATCACTGATATATTTTCTATATAGTTTTTATTAGCATTGAATTGTGATAAGCTTCCCTACTATTCTAAAATAATTTAAAAAATTTTTTGTAGTAAAATGTACATAAAATTTACCATGTTAACCATTTTTATTATACCAGTGTTAAATGTTTACATTGTTGTGTAAACAGTCTCCAAAACGTTTTTATACCCATTATACAATAACTCCCCATTTCTCCTACCCCTAGCCCCTGTCAATCACTATTTTACTTTTTGTTATTATGAATTTGACTACTCTAGAGTTTTCATATAAGTGGCTTATTTCACTTAGCATAGTGTCCTCAAGGTACATCCGTGTTGTACCATGTCAGAATTTCCTTCTTTTTAAATGCTGCATTATATACCATTAAATATGTATACCACATTTTGTTTGTCCATTTACCCATGGATACACATTTGGATTACTCCCCCGTTTGCCTGTTGTGAATAATGCTTCTATGAATATGGGTATGTAGGCATTTTTTGAGATCCTGCTTTCAATTCTTTTAGATATATGCCCAGATGTGCAATTACTGGGCCATATGGCCTTTCTATTTTTAATTTTTTGAGGAACTAACATACTGTTTTCTAGAGTGGATGCAACATTTTTCATTCCCACTAACAGTGCGCAAGTGTTCTAGTTTCTCTACATCTTTGCCAACACTTCTTATTTTCTGTTTCGTTTTCATTTTGGTAGTAGTCGTCCTAATGGGTGCAAGGTGATCTTTACAGTTTTTCATGTGAAATAATTTCAGAAAGAAAAAATATTTTGTTTTGAGTGAAAAATAAACAAAGTCACATCATTCTGAATTTAAATGGAAGTTCACCTTAAAATGAGTTTTCACAAAATGCACTTTTGTAAAATCCGTTTGGGCTTTTGAGCAATTTATTAGTATTTATTTTTGTTCAACTAATTTGACCACCTTTCATTAACCTGCTCATTGAACACTTAGATTTCTCTGTTAGATGTAGAATTATGATAGGCAGAGAAAGCGTTTGTTCCTGCTATTAAGGGAATTATTTATGAATAATTCCCACATTCACCAACTAAATGGAAAAATGAATATTTTTTAAATAAGTGAATATGTGAAAACTGGGAAGTAAAGGAAGATCTCTTTTTATTAAGTGAAAATATTTGTAGTATATTCTTTCTCCCTGAAAAATAGGCCAGCTTGCTTCTTTTTTTTTTCTTTTTTTTTTTTTTTTCTACAAAGGAAAGGGTTTGGGTTTAGTAGAATAAATTCTGGTATTTGAATGCCCATCCTTTTAGTGCAGACTAATATGTGCCACCAGAATGGGACCTTTGGATATTAAGAAGTCCTGAAGGTCCATTGGGTTTCCTCTGTTTGAGTAGGACCTTCTCCCCCCCACCCCTCAGTTTATTTTGCCCCTACTTTGGCTGGGGGAAAAATTAAAGGAGTAAAATATGTATCAGACAATGCATGTAAAATGCAATAGAGGTTTAGAAAACCAAGACACTGTCTTCATCCATTCCCTCCTCTCTTAATGACATATTGAGATGGTAGGCATTAGAGATATTTAAGCAGGGCCGGGGTAAACTCAGACAGATACACCATGCTTCGTAAAATTCCGTCTTTGTATGTCTTCTCCTGGGTAAACAATTTGATTTCTTTTCTGAAGATCCCCTTTGCCAGATGTTACGTGTGAAACTTATGATGATGATCTCTTCTAGGTCCATTGTTTTATGCAGGAAGATTACCTAACACATACATACTTTCCCCCTCCCCCCACAACTGTTATGACCTTTGAGTAACTAGGTTTCTGTTCTTCAGAATGAGAGGAAGGCATCCTAACTTGGAAACTGGAATTAAGTGGTAAACCTGAAGTTACCTCATCTTCCTCACCCCCTTATCATTAGGAATTTAATGTATTTTTGCTTCTACCTTTGACATATGTCTTTTAAAGTAAAAAATGGTAAAGTGTACAATTGACGTTCTATTCTGACAGTGCCGTAGTTCTGAGAGGCTTGACATGGATACCAAGGAAGAAACAGTGTTTGAAGAGAGAAAAATACTTGGTGTAATATGACTGGAGTCAGTATTTGCTATTAATTCCATTAGCGTTTCATTTGAAATCCAGCTAAATTCCAACATGTAGCTAGGAGTTAGTACATTAGCTCTTTTTTACTATTTGTTATGGTTAATTTGCTTGGTGAAATTGTATAGCAAACATAATCAGAGTTACATAAATGGAAAGTGCTATTTATTTTATGCTTTTCACTTTCTAAATCTATTTCAATATTTTTCTTTGGTGCATTTCAACTAGCTTCTAAAATGTTCAATATAGATACTTTTGTAGTGTGGGCCTCAAACTTCTTTTTCTTCCACCTACCCTCTGTTTTATTATTAAGTGCTGATCTTTTGTGATGAAAATATGCTTTGGCAGCATCATCATTTTCTTGGAATATAAAATGTAAACTTGAAATGTCCATCCATGGAATCACCCACGAGCTGGAGAATCAGGATAAACATTCACATTTAAGTGAAAATAATCTGATAAATAGTGCTCGATAGTCTGAAGGACTGATGGTTTTGCTTTCTAAGGTTTTTGGAGGAATGTTGGTATTTTTTGATCTGTTTTCTATATTCCTAACTCATGATCTAAATAAAAGCTGAGTGTGGCTTTACTAGTACTTAAGCTTTGCATGGTGTTATGTCTGCTCTTCTCAGCAAAATCATGGTTCATTGAGTTCTAGAGTTTTGTGATAACACAGGCCATCAAAGAATCCTACACAGAACTCAGTAAAATGCACAAAAATATTACTAAAGACTAGCATCTAGCATGGACCCTAAGGGTTTGATTCTAGGCCTGCAAAGATATTGCTTCTTGAATGCATATTTCAATGAGCATCCGTGATTGGAAGCATAAATAGATTGTTCTCTTTTGGTAGAAAAAATGGTCCTTAAGTAATAAATAGGAAAGGTAATGTGGTATTGATATGTGTGATTTTCTTGGTGAATGACCTATTAGAGCAGGAAGTGAGAGGTGACTATCAGCTGTTTTCGGCACCTAGAAATAAAGTGACTGTCTTCTAGCTGCTTGTGTAGCATCATTAACCTCCCATAGACAAGCAGTTTACTAAACCACCAGCATGTGTTAACGGTGATTTCTGAGCTTTGTTCGGAAAGCAGGAGGATTTCAATATGAGGGACTCCCAGGGCTTCATTAGTTTGGCTTATAGGACCTCCTGTCATCTGGGCCCCCACCACCCAGTGTTGTCATAGCCTGAAGTGTATAAATTATCAGTCTGTCTTGGAAAGACTTCCTAGTTGCACCTAACTTGCAAACCCCCCCAAATTCAGAAGTGGTTGATGTGAAATGGCTACCTTTATCACATAGATGTCACACATATTGTGGCTCCTTCTGTTCCATATTCCACAGCTTTGGGCTGTAGGAGGCAGAGAGTCATCTTCCACAGGGAAAAAGTGGTGAAAGGAAACCCTTTCCATTAGCCTCAAGCAGTTAGAAGTGTGCAAGGATCTGAGATACCTTGCGTATACTTCAGAACCATTTTATCTAATTGTATGATATAATTTCCCCCCAAAAGAACATAGCCTGGGAGAATTGATGTTATAAACATAATGATCTGGAGAGGGTATTCTGCTTCCTGAATTTTTAATGGGTAGAAGGCCATCTGCTTCTCCATATGGAAGTGCTATCCTCATCCACATGAAGCCAACACAATTAGAAGCCAGAACCACAGGAGGAGGCAGCCTTCTTGCTCCTCATGGCTTTACTTGGATAGAATTAATAAAGCTCTTACTTTACTTAAAGTTCAGATATTCTGCTGTTTTACTAAGGCCACATAGCTCAGAATATGAGTCCCTGAAAAAAATTTTAAGTGGACAGAATGAATCCTTAATAAAACAGTATACTAGGCTAATGTAGTAAGTTCAATATTCTATTAATTTAAAATAATTTTGTTGTATTTCATTTAGTGAGGCATAGCGAATGCTAAAAATGTTTTCCGTATTTTTAAATGATCCCTTTGAAACCTAATAACTATTATCAGTTCTTGTCTCTTCATTGGGTTTAAAAAAAGTGTTTTTGTTTTTGTGTGTGATTTTTGTTTGTTTTTGCTGTAAGACTTCAGCGATTACGCGGTAGATGATGAGTGCTTAGTGAAGCTGCTGAAAGGATGCTGCTTGAAGAACTTACAGCGGCCCTTGCAAGCGGAATTGTGTTTTAATCACGTTATCCAGAGGTAAGAAACAAGCAGGGAAACTAACCTGAGTGCAGACTCTGGCTTCTGGGGAATGACTGTGAGGAGGGAATTTCTCTTGCTGCTACCCTTTTACTTGGTGTTGCCAGAAACAGAATCCAGTTGTGTTTTCTCTGCTCTTTGAGAACAAAATTATAATCTAAGTAGAACATGGCTTTATGCATTTCCACTTGATGTTTAAAGGTGACCCACAAAACTAAATTTATGACCAAGCTAACATGTGTCTAACTAAATTCTGGCAGCACCGCACTGGACCTCTGATGCTTTTTTGATTCGTGCATTTGTTTTTCCATTTTTTATCCCACAGATATTTGCGCACTCATTATGTGCCAGGGACTGTACTGTATCCTAGGGATTCAGAGTTGAGTTAAGAGACTTGCTATCATTGTGATAATAATATGGCAGAGAAGACAGACATGAGGTGAACACTACAAATACTTCTCATTTGGCAAAAGGCTTCTCTCCTGTATGTACATGAGTTTTCCCCCACTCCCCTAATTGCATTGATCGTGGTGTCCTGCTCCTTTACTAAACAGAGAGTTGAGTCAAGGTTCTGATGCCTGGCTTTCTACTCTATATCTGGAGTCATAAATGTAAACATGGACAGGATCCAGACAAGAAACCTTACCAAGTGATGGCAAGAGTAAGGGATTGGTGGCCCCTATAGATTAGGAGATCGTGTGTTCTCTCTAAAGAAGGCAGCCACTCCTTAGCTCGGATTGATTACTGCTCTGAACAATGTAGGTCCAGTAGCAATAATCCCTACAATTTTCATGAAAAGCCTGGAATCTGGATTTTATATAACATCTTCTGATTTTTAAATATTGGTTCAAATTTTTGTAAAGTACTACGAACTGAATAGACCACAGCCCCAGTCTGCCAGTTGACATCCTCTGTGCCTTATCATGTGGTTTTCCACCCATGGCCACTCAGCCTCTTCTTTCTTATAAGAGGAGGAAAAAGACCATGTCTATTTCCCAAATAAGTAATATGCTTATAATTTTTAGTAAACATGTTAAGGAAGTAGCCATTGAGTTCTGTCTTATTGGTGTTTTTATAAGGATCAAAAGGATTATTAAGAGGATTACCAATCTGCTATTTGTTGCATTTTAACCATAGTGAATTGTTTGCTTTTGTGTTTTATAATTTAGGATTTTGAGTTTTTCTTCATTGGCATTTTACCTTGAGACTCCTAGGAGGCTAGGATTGAGGAAGAATTTCTCTAACATCATTTCACTTTTCTTTCTGCCAGGTGCCCAAAGACTTTTCAGCCCAGAACCACATTTTTGTTAATTTTGTTGCTTAGAGGTTCTTGGATCCTTTGGGCAATATAAATTTAAATAGCAAATCCATGTGAGGACAAGTCTATTGTTATTAATTTTCCAAGGAATCTGTTTTCACTTCCCACCTAAAGTACAGACCAAGGAGCCAACTGCCCGTGTTTTTCTGCAGTGCCAGAGATTGGGATTTTTCTAATCTGCCCTTTCAAGGGCCCCAGCTCACAGACAGGTCTCAGTCCTGACTCCCTGTCCTGCGTGGCCCCAAGGCCTCATGTCCTTCATGGCCATTGAAACACAAAGCCCTGGTTGATTCAGACGGAAGTGGACCTGGGACTGTTTGGGCATCATCCATGCACTCAAGAGTTCTCGTTTGGTTTTATTTTCAGTTCAACAGTTTCTTATGTTCACGTGAGATGAGCTATGCATTTGAAAGTGTGTCGTTCATACTTTTTCAGTGCTCCTAGCTGTTTGTCATTAGAGAGGTTTTATATTATTGCTGAAAACAGAAGTGGTGACCACTTCCTTACTGACCTTTATTTTTTTTTATTAGCATTATAAGACTCAACAATACAAATAATTGAAGTGAACTTTAGTAAAAAATAATACAGCATTCTTATTTTTAAATGGAACACGTTTATGTTCAGTTAACCTTTAAAGATATGTATGTGTTCATTTATCTAAGGGGCAGTAAGCAATCCTCAGTGCTGGTCCGATGTACATTGAGGAATAAAACAAGAGATTAATATATTAAAAGTATACTATTTATTGCCATGGTTTATTAGGTCCTTTGAATAAACTTTGTAGAACAGCTGCTTTTCTCTGATAATAGTGCTGCTAAGCCCTTGTTTTATGAGGAATAAAATATGTTGAAAAAGAATGATATGTTTCTTGTTCTGTTAAGACTTGCTTTTCTTTTTTTTCCCCTTTATTTTGCTTGTTGACACTATTAAGACTTAATTGCTTTTCATTCCTTCTTTTAGTGAAAAGCTACTGAAGTTCGACCACTACCTAGTGCCATTTACTCTGTTTGAGCTGGCGTGTCTGTACAAAAGCCAAGGGGAGACCGACAAGGCCGTAAAGTCCCTGGAGACTGCAAGGTGGGTGGAGAGGACCGCGTTTCCTCACTGCTATGGAAGCAGGACTGTTGTCAGCAGCGCGGTAACACCAGGGATAGTATATATGCACCTAAATGTTCAGACATTAATGAAAGGTAGCAATCATGTCACCTTTGCTAGCTTGTGCTTGGTTTATGCTCATGCCTTCTGCTGTCATTGTGCTGTTTTTGACCTTTTTAATGCCTGACCCTGTGCCTCTTTACAGATGGGCTTCTGTATAACGAATATCTAATCTCATCTATTCTAGATGAGAGGTCAGCAGACATTTTTGGCAAAGGGCTAGATAGTATTTTTGGCTGTACAGTATAAGGTCTCCATTGCAACTACTCCATTGTATTGGAAGCAGCCATAGAAGGCAATAAATAAATAGATAAATAAATAAATAAATGGGTGTGTCCAGATGTAGCCATAGTTTTTATAACAATTTGCTGACCTTTGGTGTATGCAACTATATTTCTCCTTCCCTTGAAGACCCACTGATTTGAAGGATCCCTTTGAATCTTCCTGTGACTCTTCTTTTTGTCTACTGTGGCAATTTCAAAGCACTTTATCATTTCTACTAGACAGTGGCTCACCTTAGTGGGGGCCAAAACTCTGTGGTCTGTTTGCCTTGAACACTGTTTGCTTTGAACACTTCTTGCAGTGGATAAAGAATGCCGTTTTTAGCTCTATGCCATAAATAACTTAGTGGCTCATTGGTTTGTTCATTTACACAAATTCTTATGTGCCAGGCTCGAGGCAGACACCTGCATGCAAACAGGCAATGTTCCTGCTCTCTTAGTTGGAGGGAAGTATCAAATAAACAAGTACAAAAAGAAAAACGGCAATGGTTTGTGCTTTGCTGAGCTTTACAATCTGATACAGAGTACCTGGCTCTTGTTTTAGATTGGGTGGATTCTGGAAGAGTTCCTCGAGGAGGTGATCTTGTAGTTGATATTTGCATGATTAAAGCCAGGCCTGAGATCCGTCAGCAGAAGACTGCCTGGGGAACGGTCCTGGCTGAAGCCACAGTTAAGTAACGTCTAGAATAGGAGGTTGAGCCACTAGGTAGATAGTGATGCTTTTTACTGGAATGGGGAATACTTAGAGGAGCAGGTTTGGGGACAGAGAAACATACTTCTCTTTGGACCATGATATTTTGAGGTGCCTACTAGGTATCCACTTGGAGACAGTGAGTTGGCAATCGGCTGTGGAAGCATGGAATTCATTGGAAAGGTAAAGGCCAAATGTGAAGATTTCAAACTCACCAGCACAGACACAGTGATATTTGAAGCCATGATATTTGATGAGGTCATTTTGGGAAACAGAGCCTTGGGAGATGCTATCATTTTCATGAGAATAAACGAGAGTAGGAAGAAATAGCCTGAGCCAGAATGACATCCAGGAAAGTCAAGTGAACAAGGTGTTTCAAAAAGAAAGCGGTCAGTTGTAAAGGTAGCTGCTGAGAAGTCAAGGAAGGTGAGACTAGGGACGTGACCTTGGCCCCATGAAGATCATTGGTGACTTTGACAAGTGAGGTAAGAAAGCAGAGCCAGCTAACTTTCAGAAACCTTCAGGATGTTTTGCTGTGAATAAAACATAGTAATGGGGCAGAAGCTTCAGGGACATGGTGGAGCCAAGAAATTCACCTTCTTCCTTCTTTTTTCACCTTCGCCTTCTCCTTTTTGCTTCCCTACCTCCTCTTCTTTTCCTCCTCCGCCTCCTTCTTCTTGTTAATGGGAGATATGAGAACAAATCACTTTTAAAGTTAATTTGTCGAGAGTGATAATGACTCGTATTTCAACTAACATGTATGCATCGTCAAATGTAGCTGATGGAAAATTAGGAACTATAAATACTGTTATTCCAAATATTTGTTATTCGGTCATATTTAGTGTTACTTAAGCAGTGCACAGTAAGGCAAATTTATAATGAAAATAAAAGACTAGTTCAAATTCACCACTGAAAAACCAGACCATGGTGATTGCAAGTCACCACTAAGTCAAGCGAGTACGGATGAGGCCATAAACAGACTTCCCAATAGTTGTAAGACTGTCCATTGTCTGCATTTCCCTTTGCAAAGTTGCCAGAATTAGTGGCCAGACATGGAAGAAAACACTCAATTATATCCTTTGAAGATGCTGACTTAGCTTATGAATAATAATGCATATTTTGAATAATAATGTTTTTCAAGGTTACCAGTAAGCAGTACTTAGACTTGTAGAAAATGAAGGCCTATAGAAAGAAAGAAATACCACTGCAAAGAAAGAATTACAGCTCGCCCATGGGCCAGAGCAGGTGTGGAAGCGGGAGCCCAAAGTTGAAGCCATTCTATTCTGATCATTCTTGACAATTCCAGCAAAAAGAAGTCATGAATAATCTAATAAAGTTCTTAAATAATCTGTGGATTTTAATGGCATGGCCCTTTTTAACATTGTCACACAATAATTATTGGCAAAACCATTGATATTTGTCTATGAAAACTGGAGTAATTTTGGTATCACCAGGTGATCCTCCTGTCTTTGCGGTGGTTGTTGTTTTAAGGGATTTTCAAGATAATTTTTTGGGGGGTTGTGCTTGATCATGTTCACCGTGTTTATATGAGGTTGCCTTAACATTTCCAATTTAGAAAAGGCATTCAACTTTTTAAGAATAGTTCACAAAATTGTTAAACCTTCTCCATAACCTTGCTGTGTTTGTGAATAGCTTGGTAAACAAGTAGAATCTTCATACACAAACTATAACTTTTAGGTCATCATCAGGAAGCATTTAGAAATAAAGAATATTGCCATTCTCCTCTCCTCACAGAACATAATCTACATTTTAACAATATTCACTATTTTATGCATATTCAAGCCTGAAAGCAAATAAGGAACGAAGATGAGAGGAAGTAGAGGCTGGTAGTGGTGTTCTACTATACAGTAAATTCTGACATTATGATTTTATGATTATTATTTTTAGAAACAACTACAAAGATTACTCCATGGAGTCTAGACTACACTTCAGAATTCAGGCAGCTCTTCACCTCTGGAGAAAACCTTCCTCAGACTGATCAGAACATGAAGGACGGAATTTCCCCTCCATTAACACCAACATCTGCCATAGATTAGACCTTGTATTAAAGTAGAAAAGTGATCTTGTGAACGAGAGACAAAAAATTAATTTTACCATTAATGTTTTCTATCATTTGTGTGGTTTTCTGTTATTCTATGTGTATTTTTTTGTTGTTTTTCTCTATGGAATAATGTTCAGTACTCTCTAGAAAATTCTTATATTTTGCCTCTCCAAGAAGAATTTCATATTAGATTTAAATTGGAGAGTAAAGAAATCTTTTAAGGGACTCAAAGGTACAGTAAAAGTCTGATTAGATTATTTATTTTTTTAGTATGAAAATTAATATTGTTTAATTAGCTCATAGCTTGTAAGTTGAGCCATTTTTAGATCTGTTGGTCAGTTAAACTTCAGAGTTATTTTGTTACCTAGTATTTAAATTTCAGAGGGGACATAAAATCAATTACATCCAAAATAGCTTAATAATCTTCTGAAGATTCCTGAAAAAGATAGGTAGTAGGTGTGAACAGTGATAGGGTAATGTAATCTACAGGTTGAAAAGACCATGTCTAACAAAGATGGTGATGTATTGTTACTGTTTTTTTTTTCTTTATGTAAGGCAAAAGTGGTGACATTTCTGAGAGACTATCTTGTTTTTGAACGTACTTAAGTCTATTATACTAACAAAAATTTAAAAAGTGTGTATGTAAAGGGAACAAAAAGTTATATTTTAGACATTATCCTTAGCAATGAGAGCCTAAAATATGTACATTGATATTTTTCTTAGAGGAAGCAAAATTCCTGCTGCTTTAAATATGTAAAATATCAATCTTTTTCACACTCATGATGTTGGTGAGTAAGATCTAATTTTCTAATCTCTAGCACTGTGATGGTTCCTTGTAAGTATCTGGACTGTGTCTGGTCTTTTTAACTTGGAAACACAATTGGGACGCTGCGTGGACAGGAGCCCGCCTCCGTGTGGTCCTGGCGCTGCTGCCGGTTAGCAGCTCCCAGAGTGACCGTGCTTTCCTCACCTGTGACGTGGAAGAAGAATAGATGATTAGCAAGACCTCCTTCAGTTTTATCACTGCCAGTATTTTAGATATTTATTTCCAGCAGACAATGTTAAATGTTTAATCTGAATCACTCCCACTTAGAGTATGTTTTTAGTCTGCAGTCATCCCTGTCTCGACCCCCAAGCCCTCAAATATGTATGTTTTGTGACTAAAGACCAGTCTGCATCCAGAAAGGGGAAAAGTTTTGTGAGTCAATGATTCAGGGTTTTGTCTTATTTCTGCTTCTATTCTGAAGAATAACCTCTCATGGAAGCCTGTGCAGTTTTGCAGAAATAGCCCCAGATTGGGAGTCGGGAACCCATCCCTGTCATTTAACAGTTCCTCAGCCTGCAGCACGTCATTCACTTTTCAGTTTACTCTTGTATTTGGCATTGACTGTAGCCTAGATTATGAATTTATTCCTTGCTATTATTCCCTGCTACATGAGCCTGTCTCCAGCAGGTGTTTGCCTTGGTTTCTTTAAGGTATAAAATATTAACTCTTGGCCAGTACTGAAGACGTATTTCCAATTGGGAGATACACATACAGTTCCAGTCAAAGTGCCACCCATTCAGATGGTGTGGCGAAGGTCTCAATATGTGCTATTAATATAAATCATGTGACTTTGCTGTAGGTCCAGACAAAAGAGGAAATAAACTATCATTACAACTAGTAGTGGAAGATATGTTTAATAATTGTTTTTTATATAACTTGGAAAAAAGTTTATAAGTCATTTAGAAGAGCTTTGGAAGCATTATTTTTTTAAGGTACAAACACCTATATTGTTTTTGAGAGAAGCTGCAAGTCAGAGCAAAAGCCAGTAAAGAAATTCTGTGTCTGGTATAAAATGAAAACAATTTAAGTTAAGTGTAGTTATTTTTATTTTATTTTAAGTCTGCATTATAAACAAACATAAAAGTAATTCATATCTATTTAAAATATCACTTATTTTTCTTATTTTTTAATTACTTTTGATTGTTTTATAGTTAACTGGTAATATGGATAACCTATCCAATGGATTTTTAAGTGCTGTAATATCACCAATGCTACAAATATTAATCACTTTCCTGCCATGTTTAAGATATTGTGGTTTTTTTGTGACAGCTCATATTGTATTTTTGGAGTTATTTTGTGACTCATGGCATTCTGTGTAGAATGAGAACTGAAGTGACAATGTTTTAGCTAGTGTTTTGAGGGGCATATGTGGTAGGTTTGGGCTGCCAATGTGTCTGACAGTTTGTGTAGTTCTTGGTATAATTGCCTTTTTTTTTAAACAAAAGGAGAACCAGAGTTCTGATTGGTGCTGTATAAATTTAAGACTCAAATAGAAGCTATGCTTTGTAGGATGGTGACAATGAAGACATGACTTCTGCTTGACAACTAATGGAAGATTAATTATATCAGCTTCTCTTATTGACATGTTTTTAATGTTTCTATACTTCCTCTGGATACAAGAAGGTTCCAAGTTTCACTGGAAAACAGAGTCCATTGATTCTCTGTCTCTTCTGCAAGTAGGTCCAAGCTGTGGGAAGATGAATTCTAGATCAATCAGCTTCAAAGAAGATTTTAAATCATTGAAGCAATCCAAGAGCATAACCATCTCTATTGCAAAGTTGTAGTTTAGCAGAGCTATGTGGTTATCCATTCATACCTGGCCTGGAAGCTAATGATTTAACTTTGAGGTTAAAACACTGCATCAGTCTTTGGTTAGGGCTTCAAATTAGGGCTTCAGATCAGTGGGATGTGTGTAAAGATGGAAGTTGCCACCTTTTAAGGAAAAATGTTTTTTCTTTCGAAGCTACTTTCAGAGATAGTTACCTTGTGATACGCACTGCTAGTCCCTGCTGTTAATACTCATTATGGTACCAATTCTCATCCATTCCTTTAAGGTGGATCTGTTGATGTTTTCAAATAGATGTTTTTCTTCCTTTGGATATTAAACATAAGTTTAAAAAAAGGTCTTTATGACCAACTGGAAAAGTTTATGAAATTACTCATTAATTATTCATTGACTTTTTTCATATTTTTGTTTGTTACTATTCTCTCCATATTTATAAATCATAAATTCAGATACATTTAGTTAAAATGAATTAACAAAGACTCCAGTAATCATCTGATGCCCAAGATTTTGCAACTCACAGGGCCTGGAATGGATCTTGGGAAATTATCTCGTCCTTCCTAATCTCTAAACAGTGTTGCTTCTCCTTCAGTCCTGCTCTGTCCATATGGCAGCCACTGGCCACGTGGGGCGACTGAGCACTTGAAACATGGTCGGTGGCACATGTTGGAGTGATGCTGAGTGTCAGGGAGCACTCATTTATACATGCTGCAGTTCTGTTTAAGGGCCTCCTAATACTGCACTGCCTGGAGTTCTGGCTTTTACTTGCTGACTACTATGATCACCCAGTCACTGTAGTTGCATTGTCAGTTGTTGTTCACATATATATTGGTGGACTTTGCCTTTTCCATTTCAGTGCCTATATGCTTTCATTTCATCACATTCTGTAGATGATCAAGGTCATTGGCACATCTGAACATTATTTCTTCTCTGTCCCCAGAGCTTTTTATATACTCAACTAAGGGAATTTGTTTTTTAAGATTACTATTTTAATTTGATTTTAAAGACATTCCTTGCTTTTTCAGATGAAACAGCACAAACAGTTGTAGCGGAAGTGACTCTCACATTTGAGGTATTAGTAGATTTTATGGTTAAAATAATAATTTTTTAAGTTTAACATTATTCTGAAAAATGTCATTCCCTTGACCTTTCAATCCCTTTATATTACCAATGTTTCATCACTGAGTCAGCAAGGTCGATATTACTAATTAAACACTTTTAGGCACTAGTTATCCACTTACAGAATAATGTGGCAGATGTTTATTTAGGGTTATATATTTCATGCCTTTGCTGCATACTATTATTTTTAATGTGTATAATACCTAAGTGAAATGTATACACATATTTGACATATTTTTAGTCCTTTTAGACATTTCTTGATCAAACACACAGATAAATTTAGATAGAAAACAGCTTACAAATATTAAATAGACAATATTTTATACTCTTCTTTTGGAAGGAGTGTGGGATTTTTTCCAGATTGTTTCCTCTTCCCCAGACCAATTATTTACATATTTTTTCCTTATTTGTCAAGTGTTTTATTGTGAAACTCTAGTCCTGCTTCTTGTTATTGGTAGTTTTTTCTTTTATATATGTTTTGTTAGATTTAGTTTCTTCAGAATGTTGAACTTGAAACATAGTGAAAAGGACACATCAGAAATTATCACGAGGGAGAATATCTTCTGTGTTGAACAATTGCTCTCTGACCTTGATGGTACTGAAGTCCATGCCAGTCTTTTTATAATGTCATAACTACAGAAAGAATTGGTATAAGGACTATTTATAGGATTGAGGAGAGTGAGCAGGTTCTTGGCCTGATCTATCCAAAGGAACTTGTGGATCTAACTTCAGAGGAAGTCCACCTTCCATTCTGTCCAGTTTACAAAAATGTGTCAGCACAGTAATACTGTAACATGACTTTGCGTTGAAAAACCAAAGCAGCCACCCCACTGTCGTTAATAAAGAATTCATACAGATACCTACTAATTGAATATTTAAGAGGAAAACTCAAGCTACTTGAATACCAAGTTCCATTAAGTAAGATTTGTTGCACATTAATATACAATATACCTTTGTGTGTCGATCCTGTAGTTCTCAGAAACACATAACTTAAAAGATGAATATAAGGGATGCCAGCATATCAGGGCGGGAACTTTTGTTTTATTGCTACTTAGTATTTTCTAGTATTTTGCTTTTAATTATAGGTAGCCTGTTTGGCACCACTTGGGGTGGAGGGTGGGGGGATGTGGCTTCAGTGTAACAGAACTGACAGCTAGATCTGAATTCCTTTCAGTTTTAAAGGAATTATTTTGAAATGCAGGAATGTCTTTCTCATTTAAAAGGGATGACTCTCCCTGCTTTGGAAATCATGCAGACATATTTTAAGAAATTGAATTTATTGGGGTGACATTGGTTAATAAAAGTATAGGTTTCAGGCTTACAATTTTATAATATATCATCTGTGTATGGTATTGTGTGCTCACCACCCAAGGTGAAGTCTCCTGCTTCTATCAAAATTTCTCCCCCATTTACCTTCTTCTACCTCTCCTCGTCCTACTTTCCCTCTGGTAGTCACCATACTGTTGTCTGTATCTATGAGGTTTTGGCTTTGTTTGTTTGTTTGTTTAATCCCGTCACCTTTTCCTCCCAGCCCCTCAAACCCTCTCCTCCCTGACAGCTGTAGTCTGCTGTTCTCTGTGAGTCTGTTTTTGTTTGTCAGTTTATTTTATTCATTAGATTCTACATACGAGTGAAATCATATGGTACTCGTTTTCCTCTGACTGGCTTATTTCACTTAGCATAATGCTCTCTAGGTCCATCCATGCTGCTTTTTTACAGCTGAGTAGTATTCCATTGTGTAAATGTACCACAGCTAGGTTTTTTTTTCCCTACTCAGCTACTGATGGACACTTAGGTTGCTTCCAAATCTTGCCTATTGTAAATAACTGCAATGAACATAGAGGTGTATGTATTCTCTTGAGGCAGTGTTTGGGGTTTCTTTGAATATATTCCCAGAAGTGGAATCTCTGGGTCATAGGGCAGATCCATTTTTACTATTTTGAGGAAATTCCATACTGTTTTCCACAGTGGCTGCACCAGTCTGCATTCCTACCAACAGTTTAAAAGGGATCGCCAGCACTTATTTGTTGATTTACTGATGATAGCCATTCTGACAGGTGTTAGGTGACAGCTCATTGTGGTTTTAATTTGCATTTCTCTGATGATTAGTGACATTGAGCATCTTTTCATATGTCTATGGGCCATCTGTATATCCTCTCTGGAGAAGTGTTTATTCAGGTCTTTTGCTCATTTGTAATTGGATTTATTTTCAGTGTTGAATTTTATAAGTTCTTTATAGATTTTGGATATATCATTAGCAAATGTGTTCTCCCATTTAGTGGGCTGTCTTTCCATTTTGTTGATGGTTTCCTTTGCTGTGCAACAAACATTTAAATTCATTCTTATCTTTATTGGACCCAAGTGTTCAGGTGTCAATTTTGGGCATAGTAAATAAGTGTAAACAGTTTTCATTAATTATTTCACTTTTTCTGAAGTGATTTTATTATTTATAGTAGACAATTACTTTATTTACAGTGAATTTTTTTTAAAATGAAAATAATTTACATGAAAAGAGAGATCATGGTAAACATTAGAAATCTTAGGCTATTTATTTAATGTCTTATAAAACAGTGCTATTGGCTTCTGTTTAACTCAGATTTACAGAACACATGTGTCTCACTGATATATGCTGTCCAGAAAAATTACTTAATTTTCAACAATTTTGTAGTCGTATGATGTGTTGGAGGAAATTTTTATAATTAAGTAGTTCATTTATTTTTCCCCTTTGCTAACTATTGACATTCAAATACCTGAATGAATACCAACTGACTTATTTATATACTAGTGTTTTAAAATATTTACTTGCACATGTTCATAAGAACTCTTGAATTTTTTGATGTAAGTTGCTGAATCATAGGTAAAAGCAAAATATATATTTAATAAGTGAGAAGTATTATTTTATTACTGAAATTTATTTCCAAAGAAAATTTATTTTGTAGGTACTTTACTTGGGAATTTTTCTTTGCCTTAAAACACACAAACAAAATAAAACTGTCTTGTGACCTAGTCACCTAAAAACTCTTATGTTACCTTATTATGTAGGGGGATTTTGAAATTCTTTGGTAATATTTATTTTTCACTTTTATTTGAATTAAACCAAAGTAGTTAGAGGCCATAGTGTTTTGTGACTCCGTGTATGGTTTCCTGTTGAGCTGTCAAAGCAACCTGTATGTGCTTTATAATTCACTGTTTAATTAGTAAAAATGGTCAGTGTTTTGTCTCACTTTTTCTTATTACATCTGAACTTAGTCTTCTATCTTTTCCACTCCCAGGCGTCAGAGTTTTACAGAGCATCACAGTTTTAGAAATTGAAGATGTGTGAATTCTATGTAAGATGAATGTGTTAGTAGCATCCATCTGCTGATCAAGTAGGCATTGGATCTGGTACCAGAAAGTGAAATAGATTGTAGCTGTAAAAGCATTTTATCAATGTAAGTCAAGAAGGAAGAAAAAAACTGTGAAATTCTGATATTTTTAATATAAAAAGTTGCTGGCTGATTTTGTGTTAGTGTTATCTATGATTTGTAAGCTAATGCTGATATGAGATCAAATTTTCATGAAGATAACAATCCCTGTAGCCTATTTTTAACATTAAGACATTTTTGAAAACAGGTATCTTCTTAGAAATTGTATTTTTAAGTGCAAATAAATGATCTCAACTTGAATGTCAATGTTTTATTTTTCATTCCTTAGTATTACGGAATATCCTGCATTATTAGATGCATATTTAAGTTGTCAAATATTATCAGAATTCTGTATTTTCATATTGCTAAAACTGGTTTACCTACAACATGCAATTGAATTTTTGTTTAAATAAATTACACTTGATGGAATTGCTGTCTTATTCTGGTGTGTCTACATGTAGTAGTTGTACAGAACATCTCTTTTGCTGATCTTTAATTGCAGTGCAATGTACACCTGAATTTTTGTTCCTTGGTAAGACTTTAAAAACTTCTATAGGGAAACCTTTGAAGGCCCTTCTTTATGCCATGTTCTTGGATGAGCACTGGACGTGAAGAGATAAATGGGATGGTACAGTTTTCTTGAGAGAGGAGGACTTTCTTGTTCATCTTTTTATAATCTAATAGTTGGGAGATTTCAGTTAGCTGCTAATAGGTTTAGGTTAAGAAGCAATCTTTAGCATTCGTTGTAGCAGTGGAGAAAAATGTGGTCTCTGGAAATCAGTAGGTCTGTATTTGAGACTGAACTTGGCTAGGTGGTGGTGAGTGACTCCCACTTCCCAGCAACTTCTCTGGACTTTGCGTAAGCCTTCTGTTAAATGGGGACAATTCCATGACCTTACTCACTTTTTTTTTTTTTTTTGGCTTTTAGTTGTCTTTCTTTATTGGTGTATTATACTGATTTTGCAAATTAATCTCGGCATTTTTCTTTTTTTTTTTTAAGTATATTTTATTGATTATATTGTTATAATAGTTCCAATTTTTTTTCCCCTTTGCTCCCCTTCGTCCAGCACCCCCCTTCCCCGACAATCCCCTCCCCAAGTCCATGCCCATGGCTCACCCTTTCATATATTCTTCTTCTTTTTTTAAAAAATAATTAATTAGTTAAATATTTTAACAATAAAAAAAAACAATCCCTCCCTCTCAGACTTGAGACCCTTTACAATCTTATAAAGGACAATGGACGAAGGTCTCGAGCTCCTCTAGCTGCTTCAAGCTGGACATGGTCGTCGTCCTACCTACCCTTGGGTCAAGAAATCCCTAATAAGAGTGGGGATGTGGAGGGGAGGGTGGCCTTCCTACAAGGGGAAGGATCGTGCAGACTCCAGGTTGGTTGGCTGTCTCTGGACAACGGCATGCTTGGTTTAACAGGCTGGCATCCTTGTTGTATTCTGGGGGCAACAGGGTTAAAGGACATCATTCAATCCGTAACCACTAGATGACAAAAGACAGGTATTAATTTTTCAATGTCCCACATTAGGGAAAAGAAGGGCTTCTTTGGAGGAAGGTATGCCAGGTACATCTCACCTGTCCAAAACCCTTTTGCCCATTATACTTAGTTTGGACTGAGGGAAATATTTTAGGTTTCCCCCATCTCAGGCCTCTGGGCTCTTTCTGTTCAAGCCATTAGGACAGAAAAGAGAAACCAGTTTTAAAGTGAAGCCCACAGACCACCCCGTTCTTCACCAACCCAGCCACTTAGTTCAGCCAAACCATTGAGTCTCAGGAGGCAGCAATGCAGACAGGATTAAGTGAGGCCTATACGTACAGACAATCACTCAGGTAATGAGATCGTAGGCTTATGCCCTTTGAAAACAGAAAATACATGTTAATTTATGTAACATAACCCACACACAAGTTTATAGATCTGTAGGACTGTCTTATCGGAAAGACATCCAGTTGCAAGGCATTTGACATTCTTCTTGCCTGTAAATTAAACATCTTTGATAATACCACAGACATAGTTTAACTTTCAAATGAAAACAAATTTTAAATGAAAAGAAACTTTAAAGACGGTTAGTTGCACTACTTTATAGTCTACCACTGGGCATTGTGATCTTCCTTGAATCTTGATTTTTCTCCCTAAGATTACCCTCCTTGTCATTAAAGGGACTGCATTAAGTTCATTTTTAATTTATCCTGTTCATTTGCATAAACACAAGAAGAGCAGCAAATGATCACTTATGATCTTTAGTTCTGCTTTGCTGGAACTTACGCAAGGAACATTTAGGGTGACCTTCAGTCTGCCCTTCAGGGCACAGAAGCTGAGCCACATACCTGGCATTCAGCCTTGCCTGTAAACACCTGTCTTTTCCAGGTCCTCCTGGTTTTCCATTGTGCCTTAAGGTCCCTTCTAGCCATCTTTCAGGAAAACAACCTTCGTTCCTTCCCTGGAAAGATTGCTATGGACCGCTCATCCATCCAAGGTACCAGGCCTTTTATCTCGTGGACTTTTATTACCTTTGAAAGTCATTCCCAGTTGCTCAGGGCTTTTTGGTAACAACCAAAGCCCAAGCATATCTCCTTTAGGCATGACATTCCAGTCAAAGTCTTAGTAAAAAAAATCGTTATTAACAACTGGTCTTATTAGTTTTATGCAAAGAAACTTAGGTCATTACTTACTTCTTTAGAATGCCAAATTCTGGAGGGATCAGATAGGGAGAAAATATATACAGTGTGAAGGAAAAACCTTGTCCTTCTAATATTCACTGAACTTGCATTTCTATTCTTTATATTTTTATTTTTTCCCCCCACTAAAAATTTTTCTGTTTGTTTGTTTTTCCATTACAGTTGTCTCACTTTTTCCCCCCTCTTGCTTCTCTGCACCCTGTCCCTCCCTTCTCCCACATTCAGTCCCCACCCAGTTGTCCATGTCCATGGGTCATTTATACATGTTCTTTGACTAGACCCTTCCCCTTCTTACCACTTCTCTCCCTCCCACCTCCCCCTTTGTTACTGTTAGTTTATTCCTTGTTTACATACCTCTGGTTCAATTTTGCTCATTTGTTTGTGTTGTTCATTAGTTTCCTGTAACAGGTGATAGCATAAGGTAATTTTCTTTTGTTGCCTGGCTTATTTTGCTAAGCATAATTCTCTCTAGTTCCAATCATGTTGTTGCAAATGGTAGAAGTTCCTTCTTTCTTTCAGTACTTATTCATTGTCATTTTCCCCCTTTGTACTCGTGTTCCTCTCTGTCTCTCTCTGTTTCTTCATCTTCTTAAAGCAGACCCTTTAGCATCTCTTGCAATACTGGTTTGGTGGAGATGTATTCTTTTAGCCTTCTTTTGTCTTGGAAACTCCTTATTTCACCTTCCATTTTGAATGAGAGCCTTGCTGGATAGAGTATTCTTGGTTGTAGGCCTTTGTTTTTCATTACTTGGAATTTATTTTGCCATTCCCTTCTGGCTTGTAGTGTTTCTGCTGAGAAATCTGATGATAGCCTTATTGGAGCTCCCTTGTATGTTATTAGTTGTTTCTCTCTTGCTGCTTTTAGGATTCTCTCTTTGTCTTTGAATGTTGCCATTTTAATTATGATGTGTCTTGAAGTGGGCCTGTTGGGGTTCATCTTCATTGGGACCCTCTGTGCTTCCTGGACTTGCATGATTCTTTCTCTCTTCATGTTAGGGAAGTTTTCTGTCATTAGTTTTTCCAAGAGGTTTTCTATCCCTTGCTCTTCTTCTTCTCCTTCTGGAATTCCTATGATACGGATATTATTACGTTTCATGTTGTCCTGCAGCTGTCTTAGAGCCTCTTCAGTCTTGTTCAGCCTTTTTTCATTTTGTTGCACTGTGAGTTTTTGCCTACCTTGTCTTCCAGCTCGCTGATCCGATTTTCTGCTTCCTCTAGCCTGCTTTTAATTCCTTCTACTGTGTTCTTCAATTCAGAGATCGTATTCTTCATTTCCTCCTGGCTCTTATTGATAGCTTCCATGTCCTTTTTGATGCTGGTATAATTCTCAGTAAGTTCCTTATAGTTCTTCTGGAGTTCACTGTAGTTTTTCTGGAGTTCATTGAGCTTCTCAATAATACATGCTTTCAATTCCATATCTGATAGTTGGCTCCCCTCTATTTCATTTAGCACTCTTTCTGGGGACTCTACCTTTCCTTTCGATGGGGTGTTGTTTCTCTGTCTCCCCATTTTTGTGAGTCCTATTGTTTGTTGGTGCTTCTTAGAATGATCTGCACTTCCTGGATCTGCCCCTGGTGGCGTCAGATCCTGTACCAGTCTGGGCCTAGGCAGCCTGTTGGAGACTTCCAGGGATCTACTGCCTTTGTCTGGCTTCTTTAATTGTTAATCTATTCAATCTGTGATTAGCCGTCAGGCTTAAGGACCGTGGGTGTGGCAGCTTAATTCCTGTAGGCAGGGCCTTTGCTTCCCCTCATGCTGACGCCACTTGGCCGGGAATGGTCTGCCTGCAGTGTGGGGATGAGTTGGCACTGGGACCCAGTTGGCTGCTCCCCCAGTTCTCCCCTCAAAGCCACCACACCAAACTCTCCCCAAGCGTGTCCAGTCCTCTCTGCCTTTCCTCTGCTTGTGCCCAGGGTAAGTGGGGGCCAAAATATTTTTGTATGTGATCCGCTTCAGAGCTCTTTTTCTCCAGCTGTTTCTCTCCGGCTAGCAAGAAACCCTGTGGCTTTTTGCTTTTCTCAACTAAATACTATTTTACTTTCCACTCTGTTGCTGTAGGCTGGGAAGCTCAGCTGGGGGTTTAGACCCTGCCCTTCTCAGGGGGAATCCCCGGCTGCTGAGCTGTTTCTCAGTCCCTTCAGCTGCCACCCGTGTGATGCCAGCCAGCCCTTCCGCGTCTCCGCACTCCCTACCGGTCACGTTGTGATGTAGCGGCCTTTTCTGTCTCTCCGTGGTTATAAGACTTCTCTCCAGCTAGTGTTCGGTTGGTTATTCCAGATGATTTCTCCAAAATTACGTTGTAAATCTAGACTAGTTCTGGGAGGAAGTTAGTGTAGCTTCCATTTACTCCTCCGCCATCTTGTTTCTCTCGACCTTACTCACTTCTAAGGATGATTAAAGGAGAAGGTATGCAAGAGCCACAAAGGGCTAATCCAGTATAAAATACTTTTCCCCACTCCTCCCCTGCATGAGTTAGGGTAAACTTAGCATCTGTCACAAACCAGCTGCTCCTTCCTGGGGGTGGCTTTTCATGTTGTGTTTCATTAACCGAGGTTCTTCAGTCTTGTGGTTTTGCCATCTTCCACGTATAGCTGCGGAGGTCACTGCTCTTATGCATCAAGTTGCTGAAGGGCTGTGTGAGGGAGGTGAGGCACAGCATCTCTTCACATTCCATGGGTTAAAGCTCAGTCAGCTTGCTTGGCCTAATGGCAGAAGGGGCAGGGAAATGTAGCCCATCTAGTGGGGTCGGGAGAAGAGGAGACGGGTGTGGTCAACAGCTTGTCCCCGCCACATCCCCGTGGACTGCACCCTCCATGTTTTTCCCAGCGTGTTCACTGCTTTCACGTCCGTCTTTTGGCATGAGCAGCTTTGTGGACTTGGGAACATATTAGTTACAACTCTTGCAGTTGAAAGTAAAGAAACCAATGTGAGTTAGTGTAAAAACAAAAACCTGTGTTACACGGATAAAGGATAAAGTGTGCCTTATGGACTCCGTGGGCAGGAATGCAGGATACAGATGAATAATGTTAGCACAAACTTAACAATGAACTCTTCCTATAAAACAGTTGAGGTTCCTATCTGGCTTTTTGCAGACTCCCATATATCTAAAAGGTAGAGTATCATTTGAGCTTTTTGGGGGGAAAAAAGCCAAGCATATAATCTTGAAATTTTAATTAAGAAAATTTGACACTGTAAAACAAGAAGCAGCTGTGAGGGGAAGATTTGTGAGCATTTTTAGCCGCACGTTGAAAGGCTCAGATTGTCTCTGGAGCAGAAGGCAGCAAATTGTCACAAATCTTGTTTTCTGATAAACCAGTTATATCAACATTACAGCATGCCACTGCTACAGCAGGCATGCCAAAAATAACATGAAAAGAACTGACTGCAAATCTATTTAGAATTAAGCCAGTAATTATTGCGTTTGTGATCATTTCCAAGAATTGTTCCTTCCCAAATATTAAGTGCAAAATAAGGAGAGCTCATTCTAGCCTTGAAAGTTCCCATTTACTTTCTCTTTTTTCTTCACTTAACAGTTAGTAAACTAGTAATAGTTGTATTTATTAATTTTTATCTTTATTGTATTTTTTTCCATTACCATTTAGTCCCCTTATATCCCTCCCCCAGCAATCACCACACCGTTGTTCATGTCCATGAGTCCTTTATCCTTTTTGTTCAATCTCTCCACCCTCCTACCTTCCCTCCACCATTAGCTGTCTTTCTGCTCTCCGTCTATGTATGAGTCTGTACTCATTTTCCTTGTTAGTTCATTTTGTTCATTAGATTCTACATATGAGTGAAGTCATATGGTGTTTGTCTCTCTGACTGGCTTATTTCACTTAGCATAATGTTCTCCAGGTCCATCCATGCTGTCGCAAAGGGTAAAATTTTTTTATGGCCCAGTAGTATTCCATTGTGTAGATGTCCCATAGTTGTTTTATCCACTCATCTACAGATGAACACTTGGGCTGCTTCTATATCTTGGCGATTGTAAATAACAGTGCAGTGAACATAGGGGTGCTTATGTTCTTTTGAATTAGTGTTTTGTGTTCCTTTGGGTATAATATATCCCCAGAAGTGGGATCACTGGGTCAAAAGGCAGATCCATTTTTAATTTTTGAGGTATCTCCGTACTGTTTTCCACGGTGGCTGCACCAGTCTGCATTCCCACAAACAGTGCAAAAGGGTTCTTCTTTCTCCACATCCTCACCACCAGCACTTGTTTGTTGATTTATTGATGATGGCCATTCTGACAGCTGTAAGGTGATATCTCATTGTGGTTTTAATTTGCATTTCTCTGATGATTAGTGACATTGAGCATCTTTTCATATGTCAGTTGTCCATCTGTACGTCCTCTTTGGAGAAGTGTATATTCATGTTCTTTGCCCATTTTTAAATTGGATTGTTAGTCTTTTTGGTGTTAAGTTGTATAAGTTCTTTATAAATTTTGATTAATTCTTTATTGAATGTATCATTGGTGAATATGTTCTCCCATTCAATAGGTGGTCTTTTTATTTTGTTGATTTTCCTTTGCTGTGCAAAAATGTTTTAATTTTATGTAGTCCCATTTGTTTATTTTTTTTTTCTTTTGTTTCCCTTGCCTAAGGAGATATATCCAATAAAAAATGGCTATGAGCAATGTCTGAGACTTTGATGCCTATGTTTTCTTCTAGGATTTTTATGGTTTTGGGTCTAACATTTAAGTGTTTGGTCCATTTTGAATTTATTCTTGTGTGTGATGTAAGAAGGTGGTCTAGTTTCATTTTTCTGCATGTGTCTGTGTAGTTTTCCCAACAGCATGTATTGAATAAACTATCTGTAGCCCATTGTATGTGCTTGCTTCCTCTGTTGAACATTAATTAACTATAAAGGTGTGGGTTTATGTCTGGGCTCTCTATTTTGTTCCATTGATCTACGTGTCTGTTTTTATGCCAATACCATGCTGTTTTGATTACTATGGCCTTAGTGTATAGTTAGACATTAGGTAGCATGATTCCACCAACTTTGTTCTTCTTTCTCAGGATCACTGTTGCTATGCGGGGCCTTTTGTGGTTCCATATAAAGTTTTGAAATATTTGTTCTAGTTCTGTGAAATGAGTCATTGGAATCTTAATAGGAATTGTGTTGAACCTATAGATTACTTTGGGTAGTACGGACACTTTAATTAAGTTAATTCTTTCTATTCATGAATATGGTATTTGCTTCCACTTATTTGTATCTTGTTCAATTCTTTCTTCAGTGTCTTATAATTTTCTGAGTATAGGTCTTTTACATCCTTGGTTAGGTTTCTTAATTTCCCTCTCTGTTCATTTTTGGCATATAAAAATGCAACTGATTTCTGGATATTAATTTTGTATCCTGCTCCTTTCCTGAATTCATTTATCAGTTCTGATAGTTTATTGGTGGAATCTTTAGGGTTCTCTATGCGCAGTATCATGTCATCTGCAAATAAAGAGAGTTTTACTTTTCCTTTCCAATTTGGATGCTTGTTATTTCTTCTTCTTGTCTGATTGCTTGGCTGAGACTTCCAGTACTATGATGAATAAGAGGTGAAAGTGGACATCCATGTCTTGTTCCTGACCTTAAGAGAAATGCTTGTAGTTTTTGCCCACTGAGTATGATGCTGGCAGTGGGTTTGTCATATGTGACCTTTCTCGTGTTTAGGTATGTTCCTTCCAGTTCTGCTTTGCTGAGAGTTTTTATCATAAATCCTAGTAATAGTTTTAAACAGAGCACTTATATGTTGAGATTAAAAGCAAAGCCATTTTAATAATATTTTAGAGAATTTATATTTTTCTTTAGTAAAAGAGCAAATGTTTTCATTTTATTTTTTCCTGTGTCTGAAGTTGTTTATAACACTAAAGCTTCTTAAAACCCAGATTTAAAATGTGACCTTTTAAAATCCGGAGATACCAACTATTTCCTGACTTTCCTTATTTTATCAAATAAATAAATCTTATTTGGCAAACTCTGGTTGAACATGGAGATAAGAATGGTGATAATGGAGCCAACATAGGGGTGGAGCTAAACACTTCCTTTTGTTCATAAAATGGCTTCACTGAAAAGACATGGAATCCTTTATTCAGGAAAGTAGATTTTTTAAAAAAGATGACAACATAATTATTTAGAAAATCTCTCTTTAGTAAGTTTGTCCAGCTTCCTCCATTTTTCTATATTCCTCCTAGAAGTTAGATCCATGATAAGACCGTGTAAATATTTATGGTGCTCATTAATATTGCACAAAATATGTATATTCTGACATTTAGTGTGGTGGGGGATTCTTCTTTTCTAATCCTTGTCAGATTTATGCATAACTTTTATCTAGTAAGAACAGGATACATTCCTCCTTCACCCTTTCTCAACCAGGTGATCTACCGAAGGCCAAATCAAGCAAAGTTTGACCCCAAAAGCTGACTTACTGACTAGCTGGGAGAAAGATAAAAGCTCCTTTTAAAAATAGCTGCATGATGTATCCTGTCACTGAAACTGTGGCCCTTGGAATGAAGCCTTATGATTGGAAACTTGGAGAAGGTTCATCTCATCTGCACAATGAAGCTAGTTACTGTGTGAAGCTCTTCTAGACATCTGGTTTCATTCATTTTCAGGACTAGAATATGTCACTCAGACGTCTGGCAATCTGTATGTGGAGTACTGGTTACAGTGTGACTTAGTGCGGTGGTTCTCAGCTTTCCACATCTTAAATTGTATAAATCTTTCTTGATGGGGAGAGTGCAGTGGGGAGGAGGCACCTGTGCTATCTTTATTATTGCTGTCTAAGCAGAAAGGGGGCTGCAGATATGTTTCAGATTGGTGCACCTCTCTCTGCTCCAGGATGCCTCCTCATCTTTCTAGATGAGTTGTGTGTCCCTAGACTTAGTTTACTCAAAGTGTCCAGGATTTTCATGAACAAAATCCATGGCTGGATAGTCACTGCTAGGTATGTTGTTGTGTAGAACGTAGGAATCAGGAGAGCACAGATTCCCGGTAATTAATGTTAAAACCCTGTCTGTGTCTGGTTATCAAGCAGGTAGCCAATGCCAGGTCAGTAGACTCTCCGAGGCTTAGAATCCATTTTTATGGATCGCTCTTATTTGACACCCACGCCATAGAGAAGCAGAAACTCAATACTTCTCCCATCTTTCCTTCCAGATGAACTTTCCATATTTCCTGCAGTGATTTTTCCATTAACGTTTGATACTCAATTTTTATTTCCCCTAAAAGTAATTACTAGAAGTCTTCCAAAATTATAGTAAGCATGATAGATTTGATTTTATCTTGTCCTTTGTCACCTGTTTCATTATAACATTGGTTTCTTGATTTCTTGGAACAGTCTTCTGCGGTCTGAAGAAAGGGTCTGTAAAGCTTAGTCCAAAGGAAAAAGTGACCTGTTCCAAACCAGCAGTTTCTTTTTCCAGATGGCCTCCAGCAGCCAGCCAGCTACCGACTGCCCTTTCATTACCGCCTTTTATTGGTTCTCCCCGGAATGTGGTGAGTAGTCCCTGACTCTCCAGCTGCTTTTTTCTCAGCTGGCAGTAGCTCCTCCTTGGGGAGGACCTGGAGGTGAAGCTAAGGCTACTTCCTTTCCTGTCTTTGGACATGTAGCTACAGAATGGCAGGCGTAGTTCACATTTAGAGCAGGTGGTTGTACTGAGGCTGGACCAGTGATTAAGGTGGTGCTTCCTTGTTCTGGGTTGTTTTCTACAGATTTATTTAACAAGAGTCCTGAACACAGAATTTCACAGAACTAACTCTGTTAGACCTTGTCAGGTACTCAAATTTACAAGGGTAAGTAGTGATTCTGGTCTTTACAGGCTGTGAATGATGCCTAGAAGAAAAGCTGGGAACTTTGTCGGGCTTTCCATCCCATCCTAAGTCCATGGGTTTGGGACTTCATCTGGGTCTGATGTAGATGATTGATGATTGCAGTGGCTGCTATTTTTGTTGTTAAGCAAATGTATGTACACTCTTCTCTCGGTGTGTTTTGTTTCGTGTACCAAGTTGTTCAAATAATACTGAGTATGAATGACCAGACACCTGCTGAGACAAGAAGGGCTTTAAATTAGTAGGCAATTATGCAAAATCAAAAAAATAAAAATGGCTACTTACAGATTTAAACAAAGAGATACACCATGTTTGTGGTGTATGGAAAGCTAAAGAAAGATAAAATATTGCAAATTAATTAGTTTCCTACTCCCAGTCAAAATGCAGTGCACATGACAAAATAATTCTAAAGTTGATAGTGAAAAATAAGGAGGCAATAATAGTTGAAAAAGTAAGAAAGGAAAAATTAAAGGTGACTTGCCCTATGAGCTAGTAAAACACAAGGTTACTAAATATGAAAATGTTTTGTATTTGCAGAAGTGACAGGATCGTGGAAAAGGTTAGAGAGTCTGAAATCAATTCTCTGATAAATAGAAATTTAAGTGTATGGTAAAGAAAGAATCACAGATCAATGGGAAAGACAGGAAACAAAAATTTCTAGGCTTCACTCCTAGCTATGTGCCCAGGAGAATTAAAAATGTATGTCTGCACAGAAATTTGTATGTGAATGTTTATAGCAGCATTATTCATAGTAGTCAAAAAGCAGAAATGACCCAAATGTCCCTCCACTGATGAATGGATAAAATGGGTCATATCGACACAATAGAACATTACTCAGCCAAAAAAGGAATGAAGTACTGATACGTGCTACACCATGGATGAATCTTGAAAATATTATGCTAAGTGACAGAAGCCAGACACAAAAGCCACATCTCATGTGAAGGTGGCTGAGCGATTACTAGAGACTGGAGGAAAGATGGAAGCGGGAGGGAGGGGGCTTTGTTGACTTCTAATATGTATAGGGTTTCTTTTTGGGGTAATGAAAATGTTTTGGAATTAGATAGTGGTGATGGTTGCATAACAATGTATATACTAAAAATCAGTGAATTGTACACTTTCAGAAAGTGAATTTTATGTCATGTGAATTATATCTCAAAAATATCAAGTTAGATTCACACATCAAAATAAATCCTAGATGAACTAAGTCATTACATTAAATATGCACAAATACCAAACTGCTTTAGGGATCACAGTTTCTACACATAAAAGGTAAAAT
This sequence comes from Furipterus horrens, assembly GCF_987537825.1. Classification (NCBI taxonomy): domain Eukaryota; kingdom Metazoa; phylum Chordata; class Mammalia; order Chiroptera; family Furipteridae; genus Furipterus; species Furipterus horrens. The sequence goes on from NW_028327174.1 coordinate 140,784,480, forward strand.
TTTAAAGGAAAATATCATAGATTTTACCACACAACAATAAAATAAACCTTTTAATGTCAAAACGCATCATGAGATCAAAAAGTAATAATCTGGCCCTGACCAGCATGGCTCAGTGGGTTGGGTGCTGTCCCTCAAAGCAAAAGGTTGCAGGTTCGATTCCCAGTCAGGGCACATGCCGGGGTTGTAGGACAGGCGCCCAGTTGGGGATGTGTGAGATGCAACCAGTCGATGTCTGTTTCACACATTGATGTTTCTCTCCCTCCCTCCCCCTCTCTCTAAAAATAAAAATATATATATTTAAAAACAAAACAAAATAACATGGCAGGAATAAGATTAATAGTGTTAATTTTTAAAAATATCAGTACTAGTTATAAGAAAAATTCTAAAGCATTTGCAGAAAATAAACGACACCAGTGATTCATATAGGAATAAGTGAAAGTCAACGATAATGTGAACAGTGAATGGCAAAATTTAAACTATGAGGTACTCTTCTACCAGATTAGCAGCACCTTCGTTCCACAGATGAAGTGATGTTTTCTCATCTCCAGCGGTGAAAGCAAAATGGGAGTCAAACTTGTAAACAAATCATGAAACAGGAGATACATGTGTGGGTACTGTATGGATGCACCATGCTATGTATTTTCTTAAAATTCCAATGTGCATGTTTCCTAACAAATTTAATTTGATAGAAATTGAGTTTTAGTTTTTAAAGCCCTAATGTATTTTCATAAAATTTAATATACTTTATTAACAAGAGTATAACATTATTTGATTATAATATTTACATGTATATGTTTTTTATAAAATCAGCAGAAAATACGACTAATGCTAGAACTTGACAGTGCTCTCAATATCATTAAGATTCCTATTTTCTTTCTCATTTATATTGGCAATAGGCTATCCATACTAGACATATATGTTTTAAACATTTTATTTGTTTATTTATTTTTAGAGGGAGGGCAAAGGAGGGAGAGAGGGAGAGAAACATCTGGGGACCTGGCCTGCAACCCAGGCATGTGCCCTGAGTGGGAATTGAACCTGCAACCTTATAGCCTGCAGGATGATGCCCAACCCACTGAGCCACACCAGTCAGGGCCATACTAGACATTTTTAGTCATGACAACCCAGAGGCAGTCCAACAAAGGTCCCCTTTGTTCAGCCATATTCAGGCTCAACTGAAGTGGAGGAGTGACATTTGAATAAGTGGTGTGGAATTAGAAACGAATAAAGATGGACTGCACTGCTTCCTCTCTGCTCTCCTCTCTCTGTTATCACCTCCATGCACATCCACTGTGATTCAGACAAGCTCGCCAGAGACCTGGGAAAATTTGCAGCTAGTTCTACAGCGTCTTAAAAGTGACTCAGGGAAAGACCATTCCTTTCCTTACATGGGGAACATTAAATTATGCCTTAACATTTTATTATTTGATTGAACATTGCCTCATCATGAATGACCTATATGTTTCATTGTAAAAGCAGCTACTCTCTGCTACAAACAGTTCCAGGATTCTTCCCGGCCTGCCTGGTTCTGACAAAGTGGTTCAGGAAGATGTGAACATGGAGGGTGTGGATCTCGACACAACGTTTGGGAAAAGCAAGAAGCAGCCTTTTGTCTCTTCCTAGTTCTTGCTGTCTAGCTAAGGCTGCATCAGAATAATAAGGCTGTTCTATGAGAAAATTGTACTAATTAGTTGCAATTTCTCAACATCTCTGGACTGCGTCTGAAAACTAATTACTGGGAACCGGAGAGGGTAAGAGAATACACACCCTGCGGATGTGGCTAGCACACACATCTCTCGCTGGTGCTGATGGGACAGGCTACTTAATTTCCCAAAAGAGGACGTGCTGGGTTTCCCCCTCTCCATCTTTTAAGTTTTTCTTTTTTAACAGCTTTGTTAATTTAGGTTAAGTGATTTGGTTGTCATGGAAACCAATATTCCTCTCAGGCTGATTGTGTCAAAGGCATCATTAATCTGTTTCTCAACTGCCTCTTCCTCATCTATCTAATTGCAGTCCCCCTCCCCACTCCTTTGGATGACATAATTTTGGACATTTTTAGGACACCATATGTGAGATTCAGCACAATTTATTTTCTATTCAAATTCCATATCACTATGTTAATTGTCATATTCTCACCCCAAAGGAGGAAAACAACTCCCCCATAGTGGGGCATAACGTCTCCAGAGGTGAGGCTGAAAGTCATTTCACTGAATACGCCTCAGGTGCATTCCAAGTAAAGGAGGCTTTCAGTGCCTTCCCTGTCCCTCTTTCTCATCCCCGGTTCTCCTTTTAGGGTACTAACTGACTGGTTTTTGATGTTGTTCTGGGAACTGTGATCTTTGAAAGAGTGATGAAGAGCCTGACTGCTGGGGAAGGAGGAAGGGAGGCTGACTCAGGTAGCTGGATGGCCACCATCCTGCTGAGGCGGCCTTGAATCTGGGCAGAGAATGTGGAGCCCAGTATATTGTCTGTGAAAATGCTCTTGGCGCAATAGGCTGGGTCCTTTTGCCTTGGTGTCCATTTTGACACCAACCGGCCCAATGAGGCAAATAGGGTGTGACAGTGGTTATTTGTCCCTTTTAGCTCTGGTCCATGGAAAAATTCTCAACTCATTTGCTCTCTTTTACTTCGGTCAGTGGGCAAGTTTCCCCTGCACACTTCACTCAAGGCTGTGCTGCCCACCTACACAAGGCTGTCAGATCCCTTCCATTACTATGATGGGTGGATGAGCATGAGGATGTGGTGGCTGCAGCCCAGGCCAGTGGGGACAGCACCTGGGGACAGTTCAGCACATGACCCATCCACCCACTTCCTGGTTACATCAATGGAAGAAGTTCAAGAACTGTTGGCCGCACCACCTTCCTCTTGGGAAAGCCAAATCTCATCGTCTCTCTATTTTGCTACTATTTTAATGGGGACGGTGCTGAGAAGCTGGGAAATAATGTTTATTTACATTTTACATGCAGTCACATCATTTACCCATAAATCATGTATTAGGGTTTTGTTCCTTCTTATTTTATAAGAGAAGATACAAATTATATTCCTAACACTTTTTGTCATATCTACTGGATATCACATCCTTTTCTCACTCTATTCCCTAGGCAGCATTCATCGTTTCTTTTTCTATTACCTGATATTTTCATCAAGACACTTACTGTAGCATGCATACCATTTAATTGTAATTAATTTGAAAGTATGTCTCTTCAAAACCTGAGTTATTTGAATCATATTTCTTATCTTTATGCCCAGCAGAGTGCCTGACACATATTATTTAGTCAAATTCTTTGTTGGATAAATAAATGTTGACTTAAGACCAAGACAATTTTGATTTATAGCTGTATCAGTTTACAATAGGAAAAAAATATGCACATCGGTATTCATTGTCAATAATGGTGCTAGAATTGATTAGATTTAATGTGTTAACTCTCTAAGAAGTGTTTCTTGTTAAGGCCAAAGGAATGAAGCAATTTGTAAGAACACTACACAAAGCCAGTTGGTGGTTTTCTTAGTTTTTTTCCATTTGCTGTAATAGAATATCGTAGATTAGGTGGCCTATAAATAACAGAAATCCATTTCTTATAGTGCTGGAGGCTGGGAAGTCCAAGATCAAGGTGCTGGCAAATTCTGTATATAGTGAGGACCCACTTCTTGGCTCATGGATGGAGTCCTTTTTGCTGTGTCCTCACATGATGGAAATGAGGGGATTCTCTGGTCCTCTATTATAAGGCCACTAATCCCACTGATGAGGACTCCACTCTCATGACCTAGGTATCTTCCAAATGTCCCACCTCCAAATGCTACCACATTGGGGGTTTGATTTCAACACCTGAATTTTGGGGGGACACAAACATTTTGTGTACAGCAGTGGCTAAGGTTTATGCTTCTGAGATTCCAAGTTAAACAGATTTAGTGGCACGAGATTGGATGTGGGACATGAGAGACAGAGATGACTTAGAATGACTCCTAAGTATTTGGCTTAGGTTCCTGGGAGGACACCGGCAACACAGTGAGAGCAGGTTTGGCAGAATGAGGCAGGGAAGACGGGGAGCAGGCTTGGATGTGGTCAGTTTGACCCTAAACAAGCACTGATATAGAATGAGTAAAAGACAATGGAATCCTTAGGTTCTATTTTTCTCAGATGGCCAAGCCCTGAATACAACAATATGAAAGCAAAGTGTCCAGTGTCTCAAAGTTCCAGGGAAGAAGCCCTCTTACTCAGGGCTGCTGAGCACTGGAGAGACATAAGGAAAACAGGCAACAAGATTACTTAGGGAATAATGCAGTATGAAAGCAATTCAGATTTGTAAGAAAGATGATATTTTAACTAAGAGAAATCAAGACTTTTTTGTGCCTAGGAAATCACTCAAGTTATTTCTGTGATATATACTTTTTTAAAGTTAAAGACAATTAGGACCATTGGAGGGCAGGAACCGAGGGCAATGACCTTTGTCCTCTTTCCTCTCCACTGAGTTCTCTTTCCTTCCTTTAGGCTTCGTGGCCTCTCTTTGCACATTGGGTCCATTCTTTCACCCCTGGCCAGTTTCTCTGTATCTTCACAGACCTCAGTGCTCAGGACTTTGTCATGTACAGGGCCCATTTTGGAATACTTTCACCTTCAGCTCTCCAGATAAATGACATTATTTTTTCCCTCCCAGCTTTAGGATTCTCAGGAGAGGTTGCTTATTGTCCCTTTCATTTTTAAACTTGCGGTAAAGGGGGTACAGGGCAGGGTTACCTGGCTGCCGCCCATTTGTTGAGTGTATGGGTAAAGGGTGCTGAAGGGCATCCCATGAAAAACAAATCTCACCTAAAACATCACTTGGAGACAGACTGCCCTCATTGCAATCAAAACATCATTCTCTAGCTACTTCTGTAGAAACAAGGATTTGTATCACAATAGTTCTTTTGTCATAGTTTTTAATATAGTGAGCAATATAGGATTTGAGTGGAGTTGGTTAAATTTCTGAGGTCCTTTTCCAGAACTCGTGTGATATGTTTATATCGTCACTAAATATTTCTTTCTTACAATCCAGACCTTATTTTTGGCCTTAAAGAGGTGTAGTAGGTCAGAGGAGCCACTAGATGTCACTATTGCAGATTACATCCCCAGCTCACCAGCTTGCCTCTGATACTGTCAGTGCAAATATTTTAGTAACAGCTGACAGGCTCCAAGAAGTCATCTAGACTGTCCTTTCTGATATGAAGCCACAGTGAATGGGTGAGTTAGTGGTTTATCTTTAATGATCTTCAGATAGAGCACTGTTTATAAAAGCACCAATCTTTAACACTTTGTAAATTATGATTGCCTAATTACTCTGCTGTACACTTGAAACTTACACTAATAATATTGAATGTAAACTGCAATTAAAACACTTTTTAATTAAAAAATTTTTAAAAATTTAAAAGAATGATGCTAGTTGTCACTAGGTCATACACTTGAAATGACTATAATATTGTATGTCAACTGTAACTGAAAATAAATTTTAAAAACAAAAATAAAAATAAACACCCATCTTTGGGGGCCACTCACAGGACAATCACAAAAACATGCTGCAAGGTACTCAAACTCTGCACATCTATGAATCTTAGGTTCTAAAACCACATAAACATGGTTTCTGCCCACCACTCAACCTTCGTGTACTTTTGTTTTTGCTAAGATCAAATCACTTTAGTACACGGTATAGTGTACATTCAAAATAGCAGCCTCCCTGCTAGTGAGAAGCATTAAGGATATATCGCAGTGACTGCAAAGACTTGCTGTGTGTTGAGATGACCTCTCTTGGTGCAGGGGCCAAGGCTAAGAGGCAGGGTGAGTAGCAACAGGGCTGCTCTTTAGTCCACAGGGTGGTTGTCCCAGCAGGAATGCACCTGCCTGATGGCTTGAACTGAACTCTACTCGGAGATCACTGTGTTATGTGGAAGACAGGTGTTAACAGTTTGTATTAACAACATATTCCTTCTTACCGTGTATTCCTTCTTATGTTGTCTTCATTTTCTCTTTCCTTCCTCTTCTCTGATATCCTCTCTTTCCCCTTTGCCTCAGGTACCCTTTTGTCTTTACCCATCCTTCCCAGTGGCTCCAAGGGCATTTCTTAGTTCCAACAGTAGCAATTGGTGCTCAAGAAATTATGATTCTGGGACCTGGATTTTTGCTTTTTCTTTTCCTTATATTCTAGACTACAAGCGGAAGAGTCCTAGCTCCTGAAAACGATGGCCGGTTAGGAAAGCGGAGTCTAAAGAATACCACTGGAGTCAGGCAGAGAGGCCGGCCGACATGGGCCAGTGCTTCCCAGAAGGGTTTCAGCAAAATAGTATTACTTCCCAAGATGGAGCATGAAAAAAGCAGGTCCATGCACAGTGAATCTGAGAAATGTCTTAGGCCGCATCCTCTTTTGGGAGGTTTGCAATGCTCACATGGCAGTAAAGATTCCAATATGTATTCCAGCAAAGAAACTAGTTTAACTTTCCTTAGCCTAGCATTACCCACACCAATTTGACCACAGAACCCATATTATGCCTTAGTTGATTTTACAGAATACCTGCTAGTGACACATAGAACTGGTGTCCTGTGGAATATACTTTGGGGATTGTTCCCACTGCAGGGAAGTTTTATAACTCACCTCTAGCAAAGAAGAAAACATGAATGCTTCTTCTAGAACAGGTTCAAGCTTTGGTTTTTGAATTCTGAGATGTCATATTTCAAGTACATAGAATAATATGTAGGGGATATAACTTTTCTATGATGTCATTTGCATTCCTAAAAATAAATACTGAATTACAAAATTGCAAGACTTTCTTCCCTTTGGAGGACTTTTCACTGTTTGAAATAGTTATAGCTTTAAATCATTTAGTTTTTATATTTATCGAATGGCCCCTCTATGCCTAGTACTATCTTGAGGATGCAAAGATGAATAAGAAATTAGTCTTTGTTCAAAAGGAAATCTAAAGGTGATTTTTATAGTCTTATACTACTCAACTCATACTCTGTTAGTTCTGATACTTAGTAAAGGAGATGTTACTTATTCTAAGCTTACAACTGTGTCTAGAATAGGGTAAGCCATAGATAAATAACGGTAGGCATTATTAGCTATTTAGTTAAATACTTTGAGTTGAAGAGAACACTATAAAAAAATATAGGCCCTCCAAACTTCTTTTCCTTGTAATTTAAGAAAACTACAAACAAACCTCAAATAGGTGACTTTTAATCTGGTGGTTAAGGTTTACTTTAATATATGCAATATTGTGCTATAGAGCCACATAGGAAATACCCCTCCCCTGCTTTTCAGGGGGATCACTTCATTTGCCAGGTGTCAAGACTAAGTGATAATCTGGTTTGATTTTGGGGGATGTGGACAATGGAGAGACCCAAGGCTCCCATGATGGTCCACTCTGATGCACCTGTCAGCCCTGGCTCAGGATTCCTGCTCTTTCCCGGGAGTAGCCTTCCATGTCAGCTTTGTGGGAACCAAAGGCAGTCATTATTTGCTCAATGGTCTAAAGTCAGAGAAAGCTTGATAAATGCTTGTTGAGTTGATCTACTCATGTTGTCCCTTGAAATATCAAGTAATTCCTTAGAAACAATTTCACTTTTGAGAAGGAGTTTTTGTAGGATGTTGGCAGCTTCTTTGTAGATACGTCTGTGGTACTTGAACGGCATATCCCCACTTGGGACAAAAGCCAACTTCAATATCAGTAAAAGTTTAGCTCATGCACAGGATGAACAAATTCTAAGTAGAATTTAAGAACAATCCTTTTCAAAGCTTCTCCTTGATTTATGGACCTTCTAAACATGACCCCTGGAAGAGAGCTCATTGGATTATGGGATTTATTTTGTTTGCCATGAAGATGAAATAGAGTTTTGGAATTATTGAGGCCAGATGCAAAGGGAAATTAAATAAGCTCCGTGGATGAAAAGAAATTTTTTAGAAGTGCCCTACAAGACATATCAGGTAATAAAGCACCAGGGCCATATGGATACACAGCTGCATTGTACAGAACAGTCAATCATAAATTACTTCCAATTTTAGAAGTGGTTTATAAACATGCCTCAGAAACCAGGGAAACTTCTCCTTGTTCCAGTATTGCTGGGAAAAAAAACAGAAATGTATAGGCTAGAAACTCATTTTAGTCCCTTAACTCTAATCCAAAAACTATGGCTGTTAGATTTATAAAGCTATTAAGCAGTATATTTGCCTTGATCAAGTGGATTTATTGAATAGAAAATTTCTGGAAAATAATATTTACTATCTAGTTACTGTTGTAAGTATAGCACTAGATAATTGAAAAATAGCTATGGATAAGGCCTTACCTAGTATTGAAGAGCTGAAAAAAAAAGTTCATGTCAAAGAAATATATAGTCATAGAGGGTTTTTGTTACAAGACTAGCCTGAATCCAGGCAGAATAAATATGACATTCTAATTTCCAGGAAAATATCTTTGGAATGTCAACCAATGGTCACTGGTGCACATTCAATGCCAACAAGATCCCCATTTTGGGATGTGGTGAAAAAGGGCGCTTTATTTAGTGCCAACAGCTCAACTGTGTCACAGCATGGCTGTGAGGTGACCCTGGGGTCAGGACCCTTGTCAGTTAGGCAGCTCAGCTCTGCTCTGCTCTGCTCTGCTCCGCTCCACTTTGCTCTGCTCCATTCTTGGCTAGTCTGCCTCTCTGTTCCACTCTGCACCAGCAGGACATCTTCAGTGTTTTAGTTTAGCTAGGGCAACACAGTCTACAGTCTTTAATATTCTGTGGGAAGGGAAGGTGCGTTCCCCAAGCCAGAGCGGAGCTGGTTTATATGGACAGAAGTCCCTGCTCCTCATGTCTGATTGGTCCATCCTCATGCAGATGAATATTTTAAGTCCTTGCAGTTTGATTGGTCCAGAACACACTGTCCTGATTGCTCAGACTGGAGCTGCTCTGATTGGTCAGAGCTGCGTAGCTCTGTTGGATAGGGAAAGCCTCAGTCCTATTGCTTGAAATAGGATTTCATGAACTCCTTCCTAAGGGCTGGCTCAGATGGCAGAAGCACAGTGCAAGCGGGAAGTTCAGTGCAGCCGTAGGTAGTTCAGCAGAGGCTTCTCCCTGAAGTGCAGTTTGCATGAGAGGCCTCTGTGTAGAAATGGCTGCTAGGCTCAGTCTTTTTTTTTTTTTTTTTTTTTTTTTTTTTAATTTAAGCCCAGTTAGCCACCAGGATCCCTTCTGAGCTCGCATCTTCTTTCTTGAGGTCCACAGGATAGATTAAACTATTTAGTATCATGCATGTTTTTTTAAAGTGTGGTTTGAAATAGCAAAAACCTGGGAAAAATCTTTATGTCCAACATCAGGTTTAGTAAATTATGGTATGTTCATTCAGTGCATATCATGCAGTTTTTGCAAGTAATACAGAGCAGTTAATACCAGAAAGATTCCCATAATATTTTAAAAGATAAAAATGGGTTCCAAAGCAGTCTTTATGTTATGATTTGCTTTTTGGTAAAGAAATAGGGAAATGCATGGTTGTGTGTCTGTCAGCAATGTCCACAGGGGGTCTTGTTAGAGTCAATTAAACACTGAACCTCAGACTATCGGAGGAGACACTTGGCCCAGGTTGCTGGAGAGGGTGTCAGGCAGGAGGCACTGTTCATCCGTAGGGCAGCATCAGGCATTGCTCTTCAGCGGGAGTCCTCCCAGTAGTACCTCTCTGGTGCAAGGACAAGAGAAACACGTGCAGGGCAAGAGCTGCCGTTGCTTGGAAGCCTCATATCTCATAGTAGCTAAATATTTCTCATAACAGTTTGATAGGCTTCCAGGGTCTCCAAGGAACATTCCAGTTACAAGAGTCACCACCCCACTCAGGGAAACCCACAACTGCATTGTCCAATCAGGTCTGCATAGTTCATTTATAGTCTCTCCCAATTCTGATGCAATTGACCAACCAAGGGCCATCTTTATCATGGTCAGTGTGGCTTAGTGCTATAGACTGGATAGTATTGGTGTTCCCGCAAAAGTCACACATTGCAATCCTAGCCCCTCAGGTGATAGTATTAGGAGATGGGGACTTTGGATAATGATTAGGTTATGAAAGCAGAGCCCTCATGCATGGAATTAGGACCCTTTTAAAAGAAGGCTGAGAAAGCTCCCTTGTCCCTTTTCCGAGGTGCGATTACAGCAAGAAGATGATAGTGTAGGAAGCAAGCTCTCACCAGACAAGTCTGCCAGCACCTTGATCTTGGACTCCCCAGCCTTCAGAGCTGTGAGAAGAAATTCCTACATATAAGCTTCCATTCAGTGGTATCTGTATGATAGCAGCCTGAATGGATTAAGACTCTTAGTGTCATAGTGAACATTCCACTGTTGAGCAGGTAAGATGCTTAGGTGATCAATGTAAGACAACCAGCCACATTGAGAGTAACAATCCGGCTGTTACTTACCGTGACAGGGCACGCAAGAGGCCAAAAGAGAGGTGCCTGCACCTCAGTGTTGTATTTCCCCATGGAGCCAGACTCCTCATCACCTTTTTCACGTCTCCAGAAGATAGTGTGAGAATATTAAATGAAGGGCCAATTTTCATAGAGAAGGTTTTTTAACCCTTTACCCATAGTGCTTGTTATATTAATCTTTGTTTACTCTTTCTAGTTCTTCCCTTCTGTCCCTATGGATTTAAGTTACTTTCTTGTGTCATTTCCTTTTTATTTGTTCAGTGACTTGGCTGGAAGTCCTTCCCATCCTCCCAGGATAAAGCCTCTGATGTGGCCCTTCAGAGGGTGCAGGCATGGTCGTGCTCATAGTAACCTGGGAGCAGTGGCTGTGGCAGGACTTGCTTTGACTGTCTCCTTCCCTGTTCTCTCTCTCAGGCTGTCCCCCTCTGTTGGTATCACACTCATTTCCAGCTGGTTGCTTTATTATTTTTAACAATGCCCTGGGACGTAAATTGCTCGACAGTCTTTTCTAATTAAATTTGGGCCCTTTTGCAGGAGTAAAAATCTTTGAGGCTAGTCTCGTCTTAAGAAGTTTTTATTTATACATTCATTGGTTGACTCTTGTGTGTGCCCTGACTGAGGATTGAACCTGCAACCTTGAAGTATTGAGACGATGCTGTAGCCAACTGAGCTACCTGACCAGTCTTGAGACTAGTCTTTGAGGTCTGTTTTGACTCCAGGTAGGTTGTTCTAGCTGTCTTTTCACCTAGCTCTCCCAGTTAAACTTCTACTGGTCTACAATTTAGCTTATTACTCTTATAAATCCTCCTTAATTGCTTACCACCAAAATTTCCACTGTTTTCAATAGCGCCTTTAGGCTTAAACTTGCTCACACCCGTTCCATATAAAATCAGTCTTTTGAGGAGAGATTCAAAGCTCTCTGTTCTTATGGCTTAGTCTCTCCTGCTGGGCAAAATCTCTGTGCCAGTGCTCTAAAGCTTGCGGCAGGGACATCAGTCCACTTCTCTCAGAATGACACCCTTGCTTGACAAGCAGTGCGCTGCGTCGGGGTGTAGCCTGTGGTCTTCCCAGCTTGTCTCTCTTGACATGAAATCTCTGCTCACAAGTAAGCTGAGGTGAAGGGAGTTTGGGCCACAGCATTCTCTGCCTGTGGTGCCTGGGACAGAGCTTCTGCCCTGTGAGATGAGGGTGAGGGAAGGGAGCCCTCTCAACTATGTTGCCTGGAATAGAGCTTGTGCAAACTGAAGCTGGGGGAGGAAAATGCTGGTGGCCTGATCTTTTTGGCAGGCAGCAGGGGTGGGGAAAGTAGGGATCGGGTGGGGTGGTGATGCCTTAGCACCCCCCGCCACCCAACCTTCCCATGGAGAGCTGGGGGATGGGAGTCCTGTGCTCCTGGCTTGCATCGTGCTGAGCTCAGAGCGAGGGGAAATGCCACCAATTTTTGTTCTTACTGAAAGTTAGTAGATTTTCTTGAATACATTGTTTCTCTAGGGGTTCTTTAAGGGCTGTATGCCCTTAGGAAAATTTGTAGAGACTTAGTAAAAATTATTTCCAGAAATTTTGTTAGTTGCAGTTGTTTTGCTGGGGAGAAGGTTTGAGGAGCTCTTCATAGGCCTTTCTGGAAATCTAGTGTCTTTTCTTGTTTCTAATTAATATGTGTCTCAAGGACCATTAGCCTGTAGTCATTTCATTAATACTATGCATTTATTAAAAAATGGAAAAGATATACAATAACCTATTAATAGTAATCTCTGGATCAGGGATTATGTTGATTTAAAGTCTTATTTTGCTTATTTGTACTTTTTGCTTCAAGTATTATTTCTGAAATGATAAAAAAGCTTTTAATAAGCAAATAAAAACATGTAATTTTTTTTTTCTTTTTGTGTGCTGGAAAGGAAGGTGATAACACCAGGCCTGCACTCCATTTTCTCCCTTTTACTGAGATACTTGCTGGAAAGAAAGATGAATTGGTTAAATCTCCTTATAAACGTATTAATGACAGACCCCTTAGCAAACACATTAATGGTCTTAATAGTGGAATATTTTCAGCATAGTAAAATGTACCTCATCTGTCTAGAACTGATCATGGTAGACAGATCAGGAATCTATGGATTTATGGGGCATGGCTCCCTATTGTTGGGGGAGGTCAAAGAGAGGACCTGACCGCCAGCTGACCTGGGAGCTGGATCTGGGCAATCAGAGGCTCCTCACTGGCTCCTGTCCCTGGAATGTCCTTCAGCCACCATTCCCAGAGCTGGAGCCATTTCAAATACACAGCCTTGAGAAAGCAAAGTGTTGAGACCATCTGGATGCTGTATGTGACTGAACCCAGGTAAGGCCTCAGTATGAACTTTTAAGGTTCTGGAGGGCAGGTGCAGAGATTTACTTATCTTGCAGCTGCTGGAGGCAAGCTCTGTATATAAGTTTCCTTTCTTATTGAGTGGTCTGATTTCTTTTGTCTCTTCCTGCTCTTGGTGTTCGAGGGCCAGTTTGTGAACCAATAGCTATAATATGTTACTATAGAAATATGAAAAAGGAGATGTTTGATGACATAAATAGCTTTCTTTTATAAAAATGGTTATTGCATATGTTAAATATTGCAAAATGATGCAAATAAAGACCTGGGAAGCTGGGCTGGAGGTCTGGATCTCTCCCTGCAGGTTCTATAAAGCCTAATATGGGCCAAGATCTCTGATTTTGGTGAGTCTGATTTGAAAATCCAATCCTGTGTCTTGATTCTGTGTCAAAGTGAAAAAAAAAAGAGCTACTTTCTTAGGAGCCCTTGTGGGATTGGACACTTTAATAGTATTAGAAATCACTGAGTTCTTCAGGTAAATGATTAGCAGTTAAATTCAGGAGATGCAGAGGTAGAAGTTGTGTGTGCTCACTGCCAACACTGCTATTTATAACACAAATTACTTACACAATTGGGCAATGTGGCTTTAGTTTCTTTTATTTTTTTTTCTGAAAACCAAGTTGCTCTAAGTCAGGTGGGCAAGTCACTGAAATAGTTTCTTGGGAATTGATTTTTAGTGAATTGGATTGTTACCAGGAAATACAATTAAAAAATAAAAATATTTACCCCATTTTCTTTGGCATTTTCATGATACCTGAATATAAAGAGGAATTATTGAGAACTGGGGGAAATGAATATCTTTTTCCCCAACTAAGGATCTTCATACTTTTGGTCCATTATATGTCCCCTTTCCCCCCCATATAAACTTTTTCTCTTTACATTAAACTAGTTGAGTAAAATTTGAAAAATAGAAGAAATATTAAAAATAGGAACCCAACCAGTTTTTATACATTTTAAATACATTTTCCTCCAATCTTTTCTTTAGAGGCATAGGATTTTCTCACATGTTTGTAAATCATATTGGACAGAGTTAAAACATTTTAATATCCCAGACTTCAGTTTAGGTAGAGTATCTACATATGTTTATTTAAAGAAGTCAAACAAGATATCTGCCTGAATTACCCAAATATTGAAATAGGCAGAGCCATCAGAAACTCTCCAAATTGCTTATTTTAAGGGTCTTTTTTGTTGTTTGTTTTTTACAGCATAGACTGGTCCTGTGTACATAACAAAAGGCCTAGGGCAGAAACAGCCCACTTAGTTAGGGACAGCACTTGAGGGGGACGTAGGAAAGAAAATTGGTTAAGGCTTCAGCCCCCAGGTGCACTTACCCATCAGTGGGTAAGTCATGTAATTTTCATGACTGTTTCCAGGTGTGATGAGGACGTGGCCCATGGTACCTCTGTGATCCTTTCCAGGTAAAATAGCTCACAACCATTGAAAGGCATTACCTCATGTTTCAGCCACTTTCTATTGTATATGAAAACATTGCTCTTACCCATGGAGCACTTCTGTGTGAAAAAATCGACAGTTACCATTTATAGATACCCGTGCTTAAAGGAGTTTTGCTTAATTTGGTTTGGATTAGAACACGTACTCCCAGATAAATGATATTAAACATAATGGTTTAATTTCCAGCAAGAAAACTAAGGGAGAATCCTAATAGTATTATTAGTTTTTTATTTGCTTCTGTATTATAATGGATCCTGTGATCTATCTGGAATCTGAAAGTTAATAACGTATTACATATAAATTGCAGACAGCAATACCAGTCTTTAAATGCAAATCTTATCTTTTCTTCTACCTCACTCTACACCCCAACATAAAAGCAGAGAGGATTCATAATATCAAAAATAATATCCACTGACATTTATTATGGGTATACTATGTTCTAGTCATTGTGCTAAGCCCTTTCTGTGGAGTTTATCACTTAATTTCCACTATTTGCCTCATTTTATACATAAGCAAACTGAGACTAAGAAGTAAAGCGACTGTTTCAGAAAAACAGAATTGGTATATACTGTCCCTGCATATTATGGAGTAGTTACCAGTGTTCTTGTCTCCGAACCCTGTGCTCCTGCCTGCCCCCTTGTGGCTACAGTGGGCACTACTGTGGCCATAAATCGATGTACCGTACAGTGATATCTCAGCTAAAGAAGATAATTTGTTCCGAAATCACACTTGTTAGTCGAAATCTTCGTTAGCCAAAACGTGATTTCTTATAGGTTCCTATAGAAAATTATTTAATTCATTCTGGATGCTGCCCACTATTTAAAGATAAGTTTTATAAAATAGTCGTCGTCGTCGGCAGCCGTCCGTCTCGAGAGACGATGGTGTAGCTTCTTAAGAGTCTATCTGCACCGCCGAGAATGGCTGTGCAGTCCGACTCGGGAGTGACACGGTATCTGTCTCCTCCCGTGTTGAATCGATATCTTGCGATGACGCCGGAGTGTCCTCTCCAGTGAAGCTGAAGCTACAGAGCCTGGGCAGGGTGATATGGAGGGTCTGCTGTTGCCCATGCAGCAGACGCCCCCTCTCTTCGCAGCTGAAGGGTCCAAGGGAAAGACGGAGTCAATACAGCTTGGCTTCAGGTGCGCCGCAGGAGTTGCCGGTGTTGACTACAACGTCAAACCGCCTTAGTGACTCTGGCTCCGGATTTTCTGTCGGGGTTTACTCCCTTAGCCTTTCCCCTGAAGAGGTATGCCGCAAGGCAGCGGAGGTTTTTTGGAGTCAGAGTTTTCCTTCTCTGATGTGCCCTGACTGGAAGATCGAACCAGCGACACTTAGCTCGCAGGCCGACGCTCAATCCACTGAGCCAAACCAGCCAGGGGGGATAAAATAGTAAAAGCACACCATAAAAGGGCAAAAACTCACCAAAGGTTGAGATGAATAGCTCCCCAAATGGATGAAGGAGAATGGAAAGTAGAACGAAAAACTGACAATCTTTACACTATTACAGTACATCGTCATCAAATCTGAAGCAGCCTATGTTATCAGATGTCTCACTTCTCACTGTCTCGAACATAAACAACCCAGTCGGGTCGGTGGGTCTCCCTCATGTGATGTGGTCAGCTCATTTATTTGTCACACACATACTGACGGAAAAGAAAAGCTCCTGGAATGGCCCTATCCTTCATGTTTTCTGCTTTCTGTTAGAGTGCGCATCCACTGAAGTGTTCGTTAGCCCAGTCTGAAACAGTGAAAAAAATCTTCGTTAGTCGAAAAAATCATTAGCAGGGTCACTCGTTAGCTGAGGTATCACTGTATATTGGCCAAATACTGTTTTCTCTTAAATAAGAGTCTCCTTACTACCTCTTTCCACCCTTACAGTAGCTCAGTTATCCCTATTCAGATTCTCACAGCCTTGAATTTAGGGTACTCATCACTGTACACTAGCATTGTGCAGTTATTCTAGCTTTGCTAGATCGTAAGTACTGTGAGAGAAGGGCCATGTCTTCCTTTCAACCTTTGTTCCCCTAATGCTAATACCAGGAATATAGTTGCGGCTCAGTTAAGTATTTGGAATAAATGAACACAGTAGAAATGTCGGTAGATTGCTTTTATGGGGGCACAGGTGCATGTGTGGGCAGAATGGGGGTTTCATTGTGTTGGGGGGCATGCCAGTCAGGGCTTTGATATTGTGCTGGATAGAGGATGGTGGCCCAGGGTGGTGTTAGGATCAATATTTTACCTGTCATATTATTATGACCGTATTTATTCTGAATATTTCCTCTGAGGAAATTTCCAAAAAGTTAAGAAGTTTACCACTTGTACAGTGATTTCTAATTGAACTGTTTCAATAATCCACTGGTTCTTTCAAAAAAATGTCTTTGTTGTTTATATATACATATATATTTTGGCTCAGTGGATTGAGTGTCGGCCTGCGAGCTAAGTGTCGCTGGTTCGATCTTCCAGTCAGGGCACATCAGAGAAGGAAAACTCTGACTCCAAAAAACCTCCGCTGCCTTGCGACATACCTCTTCAGGGGAAAGGCTAAGGGAGTAAACCCCGACAGAAAATCCGGAGCCGGAGTCACTAAGGCGGTTTGACGTTGTAGTCAACACCGGCAACTCCTGCGGCGCACCTGAAGCCAAGCTGTATTGACTCCGTCTTTCCCTTGGACCCTTCAGCTGCGAAGAGAGGGGGGGTCTGCTGCATGGGCAACAGCAGACCCTCCATATCACCCTGCCCAGGCTCTGTAGCTTCAGCTTCACTGGAGGGGACACTCCGGCGTCATCGCAGGATGTCGATTTAACACGGGAGGAGACAGATACCGTGTCACTCCCGAGTCGGACTGCACAGCCATTCTCGGCGGTGCAGATAGACTCTTAAGAAGCTACACCATCGTCTCTCGAGACGGACGGCTGCCGATATTTTCCAGCTTTATTGAGTATAATGGACAAATAACATATTATAAACTTTAAGTTGTACAACATGATGATTTGATATATTGTACGTACATATTATAAAGTGGTTACCACAGTGTACTTAATTGAGGGTTATTTGCTTAGGCCTTGTTAAATCTTCAGGGCTTTCTTTTTGCTTTTGGGGAAAAATCCTACTCCACCCACCCAAGGCCTAATCTCATTTTCTACAAATTCCCGGGGTAAACACTCTTCCACAGCCAGACTCACCTCCTCACTGGACCCTGTTCTTATGTTTGTTTTCACCTGTGTGTCTGTCTCCAAACTCCCCTTTCACTTCACATATTACCCTCACTCCCTTGCTAATCCCTAAGGACCCCTTAAGATCAGTAAGCGCCTGCTCCACAGAGCCTTCCAGCCTGACCCATTCTCTACCTGCAGCAGTACTCTGCGAAGTCAGTGCCATGACGCCTTCTGCTTTTCCCTTGGCATTGAAGCCACACGCCACCCCAGGATTACCAACTGCTTTTCCCTTATTCCCTCCCTCATTATTTCCTCCTGAAGCCGACTGCAGTACTGCAAGTTCTTCAGTAGGTGGCAACCGTCACAAACAGAATTCAGGCAATGTTGTTGATTTGCTCAACAGGACAGTGTCCCTAGTGAGAGGCACAGATGCCCTGAGCAGCTCCCTCAGCTGATCTTGCCACTAATTAGAAACATTTGCTTCCTTGGAGTAAAAAAATATTCCCACTGTTATTGTCTTGTGAGAGAAAACAATCTGAGTTGTCATTTAAATGATTCCATTTTGCAGCCCTCACATGCTTAGAGGATCAGAAGATATCAAAACACAGCTCTTCTTTATTATTATTATTTTTATTTCAAATGAGGGAAAAACATAGTTCTGTTTTCTATGTTGGTATGGAATTTTTCTTTTGCAAAAAGATGATAATATTAAAATTTTAAGTAGTGATCTTCATCATTAAAAGCATTGAGAAGGAGAATGTCTTTAAAAACACGGGTGGACAGCTAATTGAAAACAAAGGCATTTAAAAACTGAACATATTGTTCAGAATCCATTCTCTTTAACAAGAATGTGTGAGAGTTGATTGCTTTCTGAAACAGAGAAGCTGGTACATAACACTGGGGCATCTGGTACCTGAACTTGTCTGGAATAGCAGCATAGACATTGGATTTACTTAAGACCCTTCTTTCTCTGAGTTCGTACCTTGACTAATTGTTGCCACTTACTAAGGCGTCTTACTTAGGAAATAAGTGCACTCCCTTTTCTTGCTGTGTCCCCTCCAGAAGTTTGGTTCACCAGTGAAAAGTTTACTTCCCATGGGAAGTGTTCTTTGGATCATCCAACCCCTAATGTCACTTTTTCCTTTGAACTGTCCTCACTTATGTGTACAGAACAAATGTAGTCTAAGGAAATGAGACTGAATTTCAGCAAGGATATCGAAATGCATACTTCTAAACATCGCTGCGCTCTTCAAAGAAACTACTGTGGAAAGCCATGTATTGCACGATGTTTTGGTGACTGCAAACATTTAAAAATTATTGGTCTTTATTTCAGAGCCAGTTCTAATGGGATAAAGACGGTTCTGAGGTCATTCCATGGATCCTCAGTTCTCAGTCCTTAGTTCTGCACATTCCTTTCACACTCTTGTGCTGTTCAGATGGCATTTATGAGCTCTGTACCATCACCCCAGGAATAACAAATTCACTAATGGCCTCTTCCCTAATCTCTAGTATTCTCTCGTTTGCCTCTTCCATACAGAAGGCTTTACTCCTCTGAGTGTTGGTGTCTGATTTGGAAAATGTGATTCCAGACGTCTCCACCTCACTAGTGTGTGGAGTGGATGGTTCTTCAATTTCAGCTGGATTCATCCAGCTCTGAGGTCAGACATCTTCAGGACTAGAAACCCATTTCTAATTTACATTAGAATACATCTTGTTGTCCCTGTAATCTCTCCTCATTCTTAATTTTTGTATCATTTATAATGGCCTGTCATATTTTATTAGAGTGTATTTTGACTCCAATATCATTTATTATACAGTTTTTAGGTTAATCGCAATTTTTTCATAACTTGCCATATCCTGAAACTATTGTAGTTATTTTAGTCACTCTTAACACCTCTATATTAATTAAACTCCATTAATACCTATGGCTTAAGGTAGATCAACTCAATCAACTGTTTGAGTATTGGTTTTTAAGAAATGGTGTAACCTTTCAGAAATATATCATTTGCAGATACATTCACTATCTTATTAATATTTGGTTAATGGATTCATTCATTCATTCATTCACTCACACAATCACCATTGATGGGGCACATACTGAGTACAGCATTTGTTTACTGCACTGGTGAAAACAACAGGGAACAGACACAATCTGCTTCATGTTTCCACACTGTAAGGGAATCGAAAGTAAAATGCTGTCCAGGGGACACCTGCTATGTGTCAGCTACTTTCCCTGATGGAAGCTTATTTAATCCTCAAAACAATTTTTCAGGTTGGCATAACTAGATTAATTTCTATTCTATTCCACTTGCAAAGAATGGAAGTTGGGATTTGAAGCCAGGGGTACATCCTACCTGGTTGCCGCCACCAAATCCAGTTCCCTTTCATTAATAATTCTGCCAATGTTTATGATAACAAAAATGTAACCTGAGAACAGTAGCAATGGTCATTTTTTATGTAGCACTGTTCTGTGTCGGCACTGTTTAGAGTGCTATGTATTTATTCATTTGCTCTTCACAAAATGCCATGAAGAACATATCATTCTCATTCTCATTTTATAGATGAGGAGACAGCACAGAGTGGTTAGGAAGGTGGCCGAACTGCAATACAAATGCAGGCAGACTGAGTGCCAGAGCGTGAGTCACAGTGCCAGGCAGACACTAAAGAATTGAACTCATACAGTGTAACCAACCACATAATAGTGACCTCACTCCACTGAACACAGGCTAAGCAATTCACGTCCCTGTGTCCATATACATGTGTGTACTTGTGAAGCAGCTGCACGTGAGCTACAGGCTTCTTTAGATTGCTCTGGAGTTTTTCACCAACACCTCCGCATAGGCTACTGGCTGGAAGTGACCGAGATGGCTTTTCAGGGCCACCACAATATCAAAATCTCTGGGACTCCTCTTTATGGTCCCTGGATAAAGCCTATTGTCAAATGCTCTTTCTGTGTAACTACAGAAGGGAGGGCTTTAGGAGCCTCTTTGGTTTTAAGTTAAAAAATGTTTAGAAGTTCCCATTCTTTTTACTTAGAAATACCTCCATCTGTGTCCACAAGCTTGCTGCCTATTTTCTTTCTCGCTAGGGTTTCCTGGAGACTTAGTGTGAGCTCACATGTGGGCTTGCCATTTAATTCTTTAATCCCTGCTGCCTTTGGGTCACACAATCAATACCTTTGAACATAATTTGATTTTTAAAGAAGTACCTGTGCATTATTCTGAAGCAAAGTGTTATTTTTAAAGTCAAAGTTTATTTTAGGGACTGCTGGGTGGCAGACCCTTAGACCTGTAGGGCTGTTTCAACAATGAATATATGTTTAGGAGGAGGTAGCTTTAGAGCAATAACATATGCAGCCTTAGCATTAAGAAGTCTCGACAATGCAGCAAGATCTTTTAAAATTAGAACAATTTTTTTTGTGTGTGGTTAATTGCTTTTGTAGTCAGTTTTGGCAGTATTATAATTTGTTGCTCCAAGTCATGCTGTGGATTAGAGTATATTTTATGCCTTTTGCTCAGCTCACACAAAGCAATTTACATTTCATTATTTTAGTTAAGATGTAAGTGAGGAACAGTGAATGCTGAGTAAATGAAGCCAGAAGACAATGGTTAAAAAAAAATCCCTCCAAAAACCACATGTGGAATGTGTGTGCATAGGTGTGGTGGTGGTGGTGGTGATGATGGTGGTGATGATGGCGGTGGTGGTGGTGCTGTATGTATGTGTGTTGGGGGGTGTTTGAATGGTTGAAACAAAGAGTAAGTTTATATTAGCATTCTGTCAGAGAAACTCTCCTGAATTTCCCTCTTGGTTAGCCAGTGGAGGTTTGTATCTATGACAGACCTGCTGGGCTTTGAACCTTAGGGTGATGAGCACATTCATTGAAGATGATTGCTCCTGCACTGTGGGAAAGAACCATACACACTTTTCTACATGGTGAAAATTTGACATGCAAAGAACTAAAGTCAATATAGTTTGTTAGTTTCCAATCTCCTTCTCACTGCTGAAAACTCTGAGCTAGGTGTGTCTAGAAAGTTGCCTCTCTTCTGTCATGTCTCTGTTCCTTTTTCTCTGCTTCTCCTCATTCTCCTGGTTCTCCACTGCTCCAGGTGACTGAGGGATGTCATCCTCTTGTGTCACAGCCTTGTTACTATTTGTGGAAAGTTCTCTTTCTCTTTCTTTTTCAATTAGAGTTGACATTCAATATTATATTAGTTTCAGGTGTATGGCATAATGATTATACAAGCATACACTTTAAACACCATCCCTCTGACATTCCCAGGACCCACCTGGCCCCATATGTAGTTATCACAGTATTACTGACTCTATTCCCTGTGCTGCACTTGACGTCCCTGTGACTAGTTTGTATCTACCGTTTTGTACTTAACACTTCACCTTTTTCATCCAGCCCCCCAACCCCACTCCCCTCTGGCAACCATCAGTTCGTTCTCTGTTATCTACGAGTCTGTTTCTGTTTCATTTTGGTTTTTAGTTTGCACATGTTATTTATCTTTCTCTGTCTGACTTATTTTACTTAGCATAATACCCTCTTGGTCCATCCATGTAGTTGAAAAAAGTAATATTTTACTTTTCTTTATGTCTAAATAATATTCCATAGTATATATGTACCACATTCTTATCCAATTGTCTATTGATGGATACTTAGGTTGCTTCCATATTTGAATATTGTAAACAATGCTGCAATAAACATAGAGGAGTGCAGATATCTTGTTGAATTAGTGTTTTGGATTTCTTTGGATAAATACCCAGAATGGGATGGCTGGTTCATATGGTAGTTCTATTTTTAATTTTTTGAGGAACCTCCATACTGTTTTCCACAGTGACTGCACCAGTCTGCATTCCCACCAACAGTGCACTAGGGTTCCCTTTTCTCCACATCCTCGCCAGCACTTGTTGTTGTTGATTTGTTGATGATGGCCATTCTGACAGGTGTGAGGTGGTATCTCATTGTGGTTTAATTTGCACCTCTGATGGCTAGTCATACTGAGCATTTTACATGTCTATTGGCCATCTCTATGTCCTCTTTGCAGAAGTGTCTATTCAAGTCCACTGCCCAATTTTTAATTGAATTGTTTTTTTTTTCTGGTGTTAAGTTGTATAAGTTCTTTATGAATTTTGATTATTAATTCTTCATTGAATGTATCATTGGTGAATATATTCTCCCATTCAATGAGTGCTCTTTTCATTTTGTTGATGGTTTCCTTTGCCATGCAAAAACTTCTTAGTTTGATTTAGTTCCATTTGTTAATTTTTTCTTGCCTGAGAAGATATATTCAAAAAAATATTACTAAGAGCAATGTCAAAAAGTTTACTGTCTGCTTTCTTTGAGGAATTTTATGATTTTGGATTAGACATTTAAGTCTTTAATCCATTTGAGTTTATTCTTATATAAGGTGTAAGAAAACGTATCTAGTGTCATTTTTTTCATATGTTTGTCCAATTTTCCCAACAACATATATTGAAGAGACTCTCTTTACTCCCCTGTATAATCTTTCCTCCTTTCTTATAGGTTAGGTGGCCATATAGGAGTGGGAAGAAATTCTTTTTCTTTATATCTATAGTTGCTTGAGCCTTTCATTTAGTTTTATTAGTTTTTACTTTAGTATTAATTATTGTATCAAAATAATACATGTGCATATATTAACATAATGAAATAGGACTATAAACTTAGAGAAGAATAGCAGTCCTCTGTCCCATTACACCCTGAAAGCGATTTAAATTCCTTTAGCTGTTTCTTTTAGTATTTATTGTATTTCTAACCAATATGCTTATACTCATATTTTACATTTTCCCCCAATTATAGACATTATTCTTTTAGTGCTGATGAGGCTGCAGCTATCTTTCTTTTGCCTCTGTCCCACTGCTTTCTCTGCTCCTGGACACTTCCTCATAATCTAGTTCTTTACAAGATTTTTAATTAAATCAATGCTCAGCATTTATATTATAATGACTACATAAGTTGCTAACTGCAGAACTTCTGGCCAAGATGGAGGCACAGACAGACATGCTGCGTCTCTCTCCACAACTAAGAAGGAATACAACTACCTCAAAACTAGAAACAACCAGAAGTTCCAGAAAAATCAAACTGTATGGAAGTCCAACAAATAAAGATATAAAGAAGAAATATTCATTCAGACAGGTAGGAGGGCTGGAGCTGGGGCAGAAAGGACATGGTGTGGTGGTGGCACCAGCAGCAGGTCAACAGAAAGCACGGCCACATGTTTTAAAAAGTCAGGAGGGACACCTGGGGAGCGTTTCCAGATCCTCATCAGACCACGCAGCTCATGGTCCCAACACCGGGGAAAATCAAGCCTCATTGCTTTTGACTGTGAAAACTAGTGGGGGTTGGGGCGGAGGCAGAAACTGCCAGTCTCTCAGAAGAGTTCACTTGTTTAAAGGGCCCCTACAGTCCTAGAATGTCCGCAGGCCCATCCACTCTGGGAATGACAGCCAGGGCAACAGCTAGAAAGGCACCAGTCCCATAAAGAAGTGGGAGAAGTGCCTAGAAAGGGGGCCAGTGCTGGGAAAGCATCATTGTTACTTCTGAGACACCTCCCCCACATACAATGCCACAACGTGGTGAAGCGGGTTGCCCTGTACTGATGAATCCCCCAGGCTCTGCCCCTTACAATGTAACAGGCATGACAGCTCTCCCTAAGACATAGAGGCAAACACACACACAGGAGACTTCTGGTCAAGATTGAGGCTTAGACTGACATGTTCCATCCCCCTCCACAACTAAGAAGGAATGCAACTAATGCAAAAGCAGAAATAACCAGAAGTTCCAGAAAATAAATGAAAGTCCAACGTATGAAGTTATAAAGAAGTGGTGCTCGTCCAAACAGGTAGGAGAGGCAAAGTCAGGGTGGAGAGGTCAAGCTGTGCTGGCGGTGGCAGCAGTGATGATGGTGGTGAAACAGAGGTAAGCACAGACACCTGTAGGTAAGGGGAGGCAAGAAGTGCCTGGGGAGCACCCACAGCTGTAGTCCAGACCCATTAACTTGCAATTCCAATGCTGGGGAAGGCAGACCCCCATTGCTTGGACTGTGAGGCCCAGAGGGGGTGGAGATGGAAAAGGAGGCTCTCCATCTGAGACCCCCACCTCCACAGAAAATTCCACAGCCCGGTTGTGATGAGGGCACGGGTCTCTGCGCCTTATAGCGTAGGAGGTGTGACAGCCCCACCCAGGAAGCAAAGGTAAACACAAAACTGTCAGGATGGCACAGATCCTGATAGAGATCTAGGTTGATGCAGCTGACCAGATAGCAAATATCTAATTTAATGAAGCAGCAGATAGGAAAACTTTCTGAGGCACAGTTCAGAGCTTTGGTAATAAGAATGCTTACAGACCTAACAGCAGATCTTTTTTTTTTTTAAGTATATTTTATTGATTATATTGTTACAATAGTTCCAATTTTTCCCCTTTGCTTTCCTCCGCCCAGCACCCGCCCTCCCCTAACAACTCCCCCCAAGTCCATGCCCATGGGTCGTACATACAAGCTCTCCTGCCTCACCCTTTCATATATTCTTCTTCTTCTTTTTTCAATAATTAATTAATTAATTTAACAATAAAAAAGAAAAATCACTCCCTCTCAGACTTAAGACCCTTTATAATCTTATAAAGGACAATAGGCGAAGGTCTCGAGCTCTTCTGGCTGCTTCAAGCTGGACATGGTTGTTGTCCTACCTACCCTTGGGTCCAGAAATCCCTAATAAGAGTGGGGGTGTGGAGGGGAGGGTGGCCTTCCCACATGGAAAAGGATCGTGCAGACTCCAGGTCGGTTGGCTGTCCCCGGACAACGGCATGCTTGATTTAACAGGCTGGCATCCTTGTATTCTGGAGGCAACAGATTTGGCAACAGGGTTAAAAGACATCATTCAATCCATAACCACTAGGTGACAAAAGACAGGTATTAATTTTTCAATGTCCCACATTAGGGAAAAAAGGGGCTTCTTTGGAGGAAGGTGTGCCAGGCACATCTCACCTGTCCAAAACCCTTTTGCCCAACATACTTAGTTTGGGCTGAGGGAAATATTTTAGGTTTACCCCTCTCAGACCTCTGGGCCCTTTCTGTCCAAGCCATTAGGACAGAAAAGAGAAACCAGTTTTAAAGTGAAGCCCACAGACCACCCCATACTTCACCAACCCAACCACTTAGTTCAGCCAAACCATTGAGTCTCAGGAGGCAGCGATGCAGACAGGATTAAGTGAGGCCTATACATACAATCACTCAGGTAATGAGATCATAGGCTTATGCCCTTTGAAAACAGAAAACACATGTTAATTTCTGTAACATAACACATAAAAGTCTCTAAATCTCTAGGACTGTCTTATCGGAAAGACATCCAGTTGCAAGGCATTTGACATTCTTCTTGCCTGTAAATTAAACATCTTTGATAATACCACAGACATAGTTTAACTTTCAAATGAAAACAAATTTTAAATGAAAAGAAAGTTTAAAGACCGTTAGCTGCACTACTTTATAGTCTACCACTGATCATTGTGATTTTCCTTGACTAATGATTTTTCTCCCTAAGATTACCCCCCTTGTCATTAAAGGGACTGCATTAAGTTCATTTTAAATTTATCCTGTTCATTCACGTAAACACAATAAGGACAGAAAATGATCACTTATGATCTTTAGTTCTGCTTTGCCGGAACTTACACAAGGAACATTTAGGGTGACCTTCAGTCTGCTGTTCAGGGCAAAGAAGCAGAACCACATACCTGGCATTCAGCCTTGCCTGTACACACCTTTCTTTTCCAAGTCCTTCTGGTTTTCCATTGTGCCTTAAGGTCCCTTCTAGCCATCTTTCAGGAAAACAACCTTTATTCCTTCCCTGGAAAGATTGCTGTGGACCGCACAACCAACCACAGTACCAGGCCTCTTATCTCGTGGGCTTCTATTACCTTCGAAAGTCATTCCCAGTTCCTCAGGACTTTTGGTACCAACCAGAGCCCAAACATGTCTCCTTTAGGCATGACATTCCAGTCTAAGTCTTAGTTAAAAAAAAAACAAACCTCTATTAACAACTGGTCTTATTAGTTTTATGCAAAGAAACTTATGTCATTACTTACTTCTTTAGAATGCCAAACTCTGGAGGGATCAGATAGGGAGAGAAATATACAGTGTGAAGGAAAATCCTTGTCCTTCAAATACTCATTGAACTTGCATTTCCATTCTTTATATTTTCATTTTTTCCCCCACTAAAAATTTTTTTGTTTGTTTTTCCATTACAGCTGTCCCACTTTCCCCCCTCCTCTTGCTTCCCTGCACCCTGTCTCCCCTTCTCCCACATTCAGTCCCCACCCAGTTGTCCATGTCCATGGGTCATTTATACATGTTCTTTGACTTGACCCTTCCCCTTCTTGCCCCCTTCTCTCCCTCTTATTTCTCCCTTTGTTACTGTTAGTTTATTCCTTGTTTACATACCTCTGGTTCAATTTTGCTCATTTGTTTGTGTTGTTCATTAGTTTCCTGTAATAGGTGATAGCATAAGGTATTTTTCTTTCATTGCCTGGCTTATTTCGCTCAGCATAATTCTCTCTAGTTCCATCCATGTTGTTGCAAATGGTAGAAGTTCCTTCTTTCTTTCAGTACTTATTCATTGTCATTTTCCCCCGTTGTACTTGTGTTCTTCTCTGTCTCTCTCTGTTTCTTCATCTTCTTAAAGCAGACCCTTTAGCATCTCTCGCAATGCTGGTTTGGTGGAGATGTATTCTTTTAGCCTTCTTTTGTCTTGGAAACTCCTTATTTCACCTTCCATTTTGAATGAGAGCCTTGCTGGGTAGAGTATTCTTGGTTGTAGGCCTTTGTTTTTCATTGCTTGGAATATATTTTGCCATTCCCTTCTGGCTTGTAGTGTTTCTGCTGAGAAATCTAATGATAGCCTTATTGGAGCTCCCTTGTATGTTATTAGTTGTTTCTCTCTTGCTGCTTTTAGGATTCTCTCTTTGTCTTTGAATGTTGCCATTTTAATTATGATGTGTCTTGAAGTGGGCCTGTTGTGGTTCATCTTCATTGGGACCCTCTGTGCTTTCTGGACTTGCGTGACTCTTTCTCTCCTTATGTTAGGGAAGTTTTCTGTCATTACTTTTTCAAAGAGGTTTTCTATCCCTTGCTCTTCTTCTTCTGGAATTCCTATGATATGGATATTATTACATTTCATGTTGTCCTGCAGCTGTCTTAGAGCCTCTTCAGTTTTGTTCAGTCTTTTTTCATTTTGTTGCACTGTCTGGGAGTTTTTGTCTACAATGTCTTCCAGCTTGCTGATCCGATCTGCTTCCTCTAGCCTGCTTTTGATTCCTTCTATTGTGTTCTTCAATTCAGAGATTGTATTCTTCATTTCCTCCTGGCTCTTATTGATAGTTTCTATGTCCTTTTTCATGCTGGTGTAATTTTCAGTAAGTTCCTTGAAGCTTTCCTGAAGTTCCTTGTAGTTTCCCTGGAGTTCTTTGTAGTTTCCGCTGAGCTCATGAGCTTCTCCATAATCCATGTTTTGTATTCCTTATCTGATAGTTTGCTCCCATCTATTTCATTTAGCATTTTTTCTGGGGATTCTACCTTTCCTTTTGATGGGGTGTTGTTTCTCTGTCTCCCCATTTTTGTGAGTCCTATTGTTTGTTGGTGCTTCTTAGAATGATCTGCACTTCCTGGATCTGCCCCTGGTGGCGTCAGATCCTGTACCAGTCTGGGCCTAGGCAGCCTGTTGAAGACTTCCAGGGATCTACTGCCTTTGTCTGGCTTCCTTAGTTGTTAATCTATTCAATCTGTGATTAGCCATCAGGCTTAAGGACCGTGGGTGTGGCAGCTTAATTCCTGTAGGCAGGGCCTTTGCTTCCCCTCAGGCTGACGCCACTTGGCCAGGAATGGTCTGCCTGCAGTGTGGGGATGAGTCAGCACTGGGACCTGGCCGACTGCTTCCCCAGCTCTCACCTCAAAGCCACCACACCAAACTCTCCCCAAGCATTTCCTGTCCTCTCTGTCTTCCCTCTGCTTGTGCCCAGGGTAAGTGGGGGCCAAAATATTTTTGGATATGATCCGCTTAAGAGCTCTTTTCCTCCCGCTGTTTCTCTCCAGCTAGCAAGAAACCCTGTGGCTTTTCACTTTTCACAGCTGGGTACTATTTTACTTTCCACTCTGTTGCTGTAGGCTGGGAAGTTCAGCTGGGGGTTTAGACCCTGCCCTTCTCAGGGGGAACCACCGACTGCTGAGCTGTTTCTCGGTCCCTTCAGCTGCCACCCGTGTGAGCCCAGACAGCCCTTCCACATCTCTGCACTCCCTACCAGTCACGTTGTGATGTAGCGGCCTTTTCTGTCTCTCCGTGGTTATAAAACTTCTCTCCAGCTATTGTTCGGTTGGTTATTCCAGATTATTTCCCCAAAGTTAAGTTGTAAATCCAGTTTTGGGAGGAGGTTAGTGTAGCTTCCACTTACTCTTCCGCCATCTTGTTTCCCTAACAGCAGATCTTAAACAAGACAGGAAAGGCATGAAGGCCAGTCCTGCTGAAATGAACAAAAACACATACAAAACCAGTGGTGAGGGCAAGAAAACCAGGGCTCAAATCAACAAATTGGAACATAGGGAAGGAACAAAAAGTCAACCAGCGCAGAAAGAAGAAACAAAAAGTGAGGAAAATGAGGAGAGGCTTAGAAACCTCTGGGACAGCTATAAGCGGGCCAACATCTGAATCACAGGGTTGCCAGAAGGTGAAGAACTAGAAATTGAAAAATTATGTGAAAAAACAATGAAGCAGAACTTCTCTAAGCTGGGGAAGGAAATATACTTACAGGTCCAGGAAGCATAGAGAGTTCCACAAAAACTGGACCCAGGGAGAACCACACCAAGACACATTCTAATCAAAATGTCAAAAATTAAGGATAAAGAGAGAATCTTAAAAGCAGCAAGGGAGAAGAAGAGAATTACATACAGAGGGATCCCAGTAAGACTCTCAGCTGATTTCTCAAAAAAAACAAAACAAAACAAAACAAAACAACAACAACAACAAAAAACTCTGCAGGCAAGAAGGGACTGGCAAGAAAAATTCAAAGTAATGAAAAGCAAAAACCTACAACCACAATTACTCTCTCCAGTGACACTCTCATTCAGAATAGAAAGGCAGAGAAAGTGCTTCCAGGACAAAGTAAAACTGAAGGAGTTTATCAGATCCAAACCACTGTTATATGAGATGTTAAAGGGACTTGTTTAGGAGAAAGAGGATCAAAACTATGACCATTAAAATGAAAACTATATCACAACAACCAACAACAGAAGCTAGGGAACCAAAACAAAGGCAAACTAAGTAGGCAACGAGAGTGGAAAAAGAATTATATATATGGGGAACATTATGGGGGGAGGTCAGCAGGGAGGGGGAAGGGGGAAAAGGGAGGGAGATGTACAGGAATTAAGGAGCATAGTAGGAAGGAGTGGAGTAGACAGGAAGATGCTGAGAAGAACTATATGCACAACCCATGGGCATGGCCTAAGGTGGGGGTACTACTGGAGGGCGAGGGGTTGCTGGGTGGAGGGGAACAAAGGAAAAAGAAATTGGGACAACTGTAACAGCATAATCAATAAAGCATGTTTTTAAAAAGTTGCTCACTGCAGAATCAAGTAATGTTTGCAATTGCATTTCTTCTTTTTTAATCTTGTTAAAATTGCCTTATTTTTTCATTGTATGTATTAATAATATTCAATTAATAATTTGTTTTATACTCATTCAAACAAATTTGTCAAACATTTGTTAAATTTTTTTTAAGCACTCAAACCAATTTTACATAAAGTCTATGGGTCCATTTCCTCTTCTCCCTCTTGACTCCTTCCCCATCATGGAGAATCTTCTTTATTTTATTTTATTTTATAAGTATATTTTGTTGATTATGTTGTTATAGTAGTTCCAATTTTTTCCCCCTTTGCTCCCCTCTGCCCAGTACCCCGCTTCCCTCCAGCAATCCCACCCTCCTTAGTTCATGTCCATGGGTCGTGCATATAAGTTCTTTGGCTTCACCCTTTTCTATATCATTTTTAATATCCCCCTGTCTACTTTGTACCAACCAATTATGTTTCTTGACCCCTGCACCATTTCCCCATTTCTCCCCCTCTGCCCTCCCAGCTGATAAACCTCCAGTAGATCCCCATACCTACAATTCTGTTCCTGTTCTGGTTTGCTTAGTTGGATATTGTTTTTATTTTTTAGATTCAGTTGTTGATAGTTGTGAGTTTGTTGTCATTTTAGTATCCATAGTTTTGATCTTCCTTTTCTTAAGTAAGTTCCTTTGACATTTCATATAATAATGGCTTGGTGATGATGAACTCCTTTAGCTTTACCTTGTCTGGGAAGCACTTCATCTGCCCTTCCCTTCTAAATGATAGCTTTGCTAGATAGAGTATTCTTGGTTGTAGGTCCTTGCTTTTCATCACATTGAATACTGCTTGCCAGTCCCTTCTTGCCTGCAAAGTGTCTTTTGAGAAATCAGCTGAGAGTTTTATAGGCACCCCTTTGTAGGCAACTCTCCACTTCTCTCTTGCTCCATTTAGGATTCTCTCTTTATCTTTCACCTTTGGCATTTTAATCATGTTGTGTCTTGGTGTGGTCCCCTCTGAATCCTACTTGCCCAGGACTCTCCGTGCTACCTGGACTTGTATGTCTATTTCCTTTGCAAAATTTGGGAAGTTTTCCTCCATTATTCTTTCACATAAATTTTCAATTACTTGCTCTTCCTCTTATCCTTCTGGCACCCCCATGATTTGGATACTGGCATGTTTAAAGTTGTCCTAGAGGTTCCCAAGCCTCTCCTCATTTTTTTCAATTCTTGTTTCCTCATTCTGTACTGGTTGACTATTTTTTTCTTCCTTATGATCCAAATCATTTATTTGAACCCCGCTTTTCTTCCTTTCACCATTGGTTTTGTGTGGCTTTTTCTTTGTTTCACCTAGCATAGCCTTCACTTCTCTTATGCCTTTGCCATACTCAAACATATCTGTCAAGCCTGTGAGCATCTTTATCACCAGTGTTTGAAATTCTGCATCTGTTAAGTTGGCTCTCTCCTTGTCACTTAGTTCTCCCACTGGAGCCTTGATCTGTTTCCTCTTTTGGGCCATACTTCTCTGTCTCCTCATTTTGACAGGATCCTGTCTTTGTTTGCCTCTGTGTCTTAGGTAGAGCTGTCATTCTTGTTACATTGTAAGGGGCAGAGCCTTAGGGATTTGTCAGTACAGGGCGACCAATGTCACCATGTTCTGGCGCTGTATGTAGGGGAGGGGTCTGAAAGGGAATAATGCCACTTGCCCAGCACTTGCCCCTTTCCAGGCACTTCTCCCACTTCCTTATGGGACTGGTGCCTCTCTAACTGTTGCCCTGGCTATTGTTCCCAGAGTGGATGGGTCAGCGAACGTCCTAGGACCATGGGGACCCTTTGAATAAGTGGACTCTGTTGAGAATTTTGCAGTTTCTTCCTCTGCTCCAACCCCCACTGGTTTGCACAGTCAGAAGCAATGAGATTTGATTTTCCCCGATGCTGGGACTGTGAGCTTTGCAGTCTTCTGGAGTGCTGGCAATACTCTCCAGGTGTCCCTCCTGACTTTTTAAAACGTGTAACTGCTTCTCACCAGCTTGCCGCCGCCGCTGCTGCTGTTGCCACCACCACACCGCATCCTCTCCACCTGCTCTGCCCCTCCTACCTGTCTAGATGAGTATTTCTTCTTTATATCTTTGTTTGTTGGACTTCCATGCAGTTTGATTTTCTGGAACTTCTGGTTGTTTCTAGTTTTGAGCTAGTTGTATTCCTCCTGGTTGTGGTGGGAGATGCAGTGTGTCTGTCTATGCCTCCATCTTGGCCAGAAGTCGGAGAATCTTTTTTATGGCCTGTGGCAGGAATCATTGTGAGACGACTTTGGTCTTGGACCCCATTTCCTGGATCCCTGCGCTGTCCACCCCTTGATCTTCTGAAGCAGAACCTTGTTTGTGAGCCATGTTTTTTGAATTTTTGGGCAGTCTGAAAAAGTCTATTCTATATCACATCTTGATTAATTAGTAGTGTGACTGATACAGTATTCTGTTCCCATCCACCAGAATTTTGAAGGCCTTGTTTATTGTCTTTGGTAGTCTAGGTTTTTATTCTCCTTAGCTTTATGGAGATATAATTGACAAAATTGTAAGACACCTAAAATGTACAATGTAGTAATTTAATATTTGTGTACATTGTGAATGGATTCGCCTCATCAAGTTAATTTAATACATCTTCACCTGACATATTTACCTTTTTTTTGGATAAGAAAAGTTCTACTCTTTTATCAAGCTAATCTAGTTTTGTTGTTAAGAAATCAGGTATTATTCCAGTTCCCATTTTCTTCATAAGTACATTGTTATTATTGTTGTTGTTAAATCTATACAACCCCTAAGTCATTTTCTGTTTATCTTCAGTATTATAACATTTCATGGTAATGTTCTTTTATAATTCATTTTTATATGCATATGCAGGTTTTTTCAACATGAAGATTATGTACTTCAGTTTTGAGAAATTCTTCAGCAATTTTTTTTTCTTCTCTTTTCTCTGTTCTGTCTGCCTAGAACTTCTGTTTATTGGATCCAGGTCTCAATTTTAATTTTGGATTACAATTAGGAATCAAAGTTAGGATTGTCTTCTGTTCTACCATCCTCTGTTTTTTCATTTTATTCTTCTAACCCTTATATTGAATTTTTAAATTTTTTAGCCAAGATATTTTTTATTTCCAAGCCTCGTTTTTTGTGATTACAAAGTTTCAACTTTGATTTTTGGTATTTAATACTACATTTTTCATTTATGTTTCATGGATGTGATATCTGCCTTTAACCTTAGGATATTAAGGATAGTTTCATATTGATCTTATAGTCTGTTTCTGCATTTATTCAATTATTTATTCAATAGATGGTAATTTTAAATACCTATCGTGTGTCTGGCATTGTTTTATGCTTAGAGATACAGTAGTACCTAACATTGTCCCTGCTTTCACAGAATGTATATTCAAGATTCATTTGGCCTGAGGCACTTACTGAGAATGAGAATGATGTGAAAGTTTGGCAGAGAGAGTCTGGGTGTTCACTTGAGGACATTGTATTAGTTCCCTATTGCTGCTAGAACAAATGACCACACACTTTGTGACTTAAAACAACAGGAGTTTTATTCTTTGACAGTTCTGGAGGTCGGAAGTCCGCAGTCCCTTTTCTTGGGCTGAAATCCAGGTGACTGTGGAGTGGCATGTTCTCCTTCCAGAGGCTCTCAGGGAGACCCTCATTTAAAGACCTCACCAGCTCCTAGAACTGTGTTCCTTACAAGCTTTGGCTTGTGGCCCTTCCCTCCATCCTCAAAGTCATCATCCTAGCACCTTAC
Organism: Furipterus horrens; assembly: GCF_987537825.1. Lineage (NCBI taxonomy): Eukaryota > Metazoa > Chordata > Mammalia > Chiroptera > Furipteridae > Furipterus > Furipterus horrens. The sequence goes on from NW_028327174.1 coordinate 140,818,249, forward strand.
TTTAGTCATCGTTAGTCATTGCCTTTTTCTTTTGAAATCAACTCTCCTTATAGTTCCCTTTTATAAGGACATTTGTAATTACATCTAGGGCCAATTTGAATAATCACAATAGTCTCCCCATCTTAAGATCCTTGACATCTGCAAAATTTCTTTTGCCATACAAACATTTCCTGGTGCCATAAATAAGATCCTGAGTATCTTTGCAGACCAGTATTCAGCTTACTACAGATGCTTTGAGTTGGAAATACCTCTAAGCCCTCCAAGTGAAGTGTCAAGTGACAGTTGGCCTGTGAGTCTGGAGTTCAGGGAGAGGTCTGAGGTAAAGATACAGCTTTGGGAATAACCAGTTTACATGTAACATATAAAGCCAGGGGTTGAATGAAATTACCTAGGACAGAAGATTACCAAGCATGGGAAAATTCCAAGTAGAGGTTGGAAAGACAAAGAGAAACCAGTAAGGCAGACTAATGAGGAATAGCTAGTGAGGTAGCAGGAGAACCAAGAAAAAAAAAAAGGGTGTCTCTAAGTACATTAAGAAAAAGGAAGTGAGGTATATATGAAACTGATACTCAAGTTAGTAATTTGAGGTCATTAGTGATCTAACAACAATAGCTTTGTGGTGTGGCCATAAGTCTGACTTGAAATGAACTCAAAAATGGGAGGAGAGGAAATAGTTCACAATTATGGATGACCCTTTTGGAGAGGATAGCAGTAAAGGAGCAGAGAATGGAGCAATAGTTGGAGGAAGAGGTAGTATCAAGAGATTAAGAAAAAAATCAATTTTGTTAATATAATTTCCATACAATTAACTGCACTTATTGTGAAATGTATAGTTTGGTGAATTTTGACAATGTATATACCTGGGTAACCACCACTGCAGTCCACATTTATAAAATTTCCCTCACCCCCATATTCCTTCATGTTCCTTTGTAGTCAATCTGCCCCTCCCCAGACTAAGCAATCACTGATTTTCTTTGTCACTATGGAATCATACACTATGTAGTCTTATGTTTAGCTTTTGTGCACCATGAGAGTTTTGAGATTCATGCATGTTTTTGTACTTACCCTATTCCTTTTTATTACTGAGTAATATGTCATGCACCACCTGTACTTATCTATTTATCTATGGACATTTGCTTAAGTAGGACATTCCAGCTTGGAGATATTAGGAACAGAATTATAATAAGGTTCACATGCAAGTTTTTGTAAGGACATAAATTTGTTTATCATGAAGAAATACTTACGGGAGCAATTGCTGAGTTTTATGGTAAGTGTAGGATTAACTTTAAAAAGTATGTTTCACTGACATGTGGTTGTATCATTTTACAACCCCCCCACCAACGTAGGAGAGTTCTAGTTGCTCAGTATCCTTGTCAGCACATGGTATTGTTACTTTTTAAAGTTTTGGTCACTCTCAATAGTATGTAGCAGTATCTCGTTGAGTTTTTAATTTGCAATTCCTGATAATTTATGATATTAAAAATATTTCCATGGGCTTATTTGTCATTTGTGTATCTTTCTTTTAGAATCTATTATTAAACTATTTTGCTATTTTAAAAAATGGGTGTTTGCCTTATTATTGAAGAGTATAAGTCCTTTGTATATTTTCTCCCAAATTGTGGCTGACCTTTTCATTTATTAATGTGTTTTTTTAGAAGAAGAACCTAAATAAAAATTTAACTTCATACATGTTAGCAATTTATTTTAAGGTTTTTTAAAAATTTATGTTTTGTGTAAGAAAAAATCTTTGCCCACTTGTACCCTAAGGTGGTAGAAATTTTTTCTGTTTTCTCCTAGAAGCTTTATAGTTTTATCTTTTATGAGAAAATTTTGTTCATAGTATGAGGTTAATTTTTGTCCATATGGATATTTTACTTCTCTAATACTGTTTATTAATAAGACTATTCTTAGTGAATAGCCTTGTCTCTTTGTCAAAAATCAATGAACCATGTATGTATGAGTCCATTTCTACTTCATGGATCTATATGCAAACATTCCTGCAGCTTATTATAGGTCTTAAAGTCAGGTAATGTAAGGCTACCAGATTTGAATGTTTGGGGATCATGTTCTGTCTTCTCATTAAAACAACACCCACAAGCAAATTGGAAGCTGGTGGGAGAGTATGGGGGCTTTGGGCTGTGACCTGACATTTGCACTGAGAGACTTCCTCTTGTAAAGTATTTTCCCCTCTCATGCTGTTGAGTATCCTTAGATAAGAATATGTTCAACAGGCTGCCTAGTCCCAGACTGGTACACAATCTGATGCCACCAGGGGAAGAACCAGGAAGTGCAGATCAATATAAGAAGCAGCAACAAACAACAAGAGTCACAAAAATGGGAAATGATGAAACAACCCCCCAAAGAAAGGAAAGGAAGGATCCTCTGAAAGAGTGCTAAATGAAACAGAAGAAAGAAAACTATCAGACATGGAATTCAAAACATGTATTATAGGGAAGCTCAATGAGCCCACAAGCTCAAAGAAAACTACAAAGAACTCCAGGGAAACTACAAGAAACTTACTGGGAATTACACCAGCATGAAAAGAGACATAGAAGCTATCAGTAAGAGCCAGGATGAAATGAAGAATACAATTTCTGAATTGAAGAACACAGTAGAAGAAATTAAAACAGGCTAGAAGAAGCAGAAAATTGGCTCAGCGAGCTGGAGGACAATGTAGAAAAAAAATTCCCAGACAGTGCAACAAAATGAGAAAAGACTGAAAAAGAATGGAGAGGTTTTAAGACAGCTGCAGGACAACATGAAATGTAATAATATCCATATCATAGGAATACCAGAATGAGAAGAAGAGGAGCAAGGGATAGAAAACCTGTTTGAAAAAGTAATTATAGAAAACTTTCCTAACTTGATGAGAGAAACAGTCATGTGAGTCCAGGAAGCACAGAGGGTCCCAATGAACCCCAACAGGCCCACTTCAAGACATATCATAATTAAAATGGCAACACTGAAAGGCAAAGAGAGAATGCTAAAAGCAGCAAGAGAGAAACAGCTAATAACTACAAGGGAGCTCCATGAGATTTCTCAGCAGAAACACTACAAGCCAGAAGGGAATGGCAAAATATATTCCAAGTAATGAAACACAAAGGCCTACAACCAAGACTACTCTACCCAGCAAGGCTTTCATTCAAAATGGAAGGTGAAATAAGAATTTTTCCAGACAAAAGGAGGCTAAAAGAATACATCTCCATCAAACCAGCATTGTGAGAGATGCTAAAGGGTCTGCTTTAAGAAGATGAAGAAACAGAGAGACAGAGAGGAACACAAGTACAAAAGGGAAAAATGACAATGAATAAGTTTCAATCAATAATAACCTTAAATGTAAATGGATTAAATGCACCAATCAAAAGACATAGGGTAGCTGAATGGATTAGAAAGCATGACCCACATATATGCTATCTATAAGAGACCCAACTTAGAACAAAAGATCTACACAGGCTGAAAGTGAAGGGATGGGAAAAAATATTTCAAACAAAAGGACATGAAAAAAAAGCTGGGGTAGCAATATTTATATCAGACAAAGCAGATTTCACAGCAAAGGCCATAAAAAGAGACAAAGAAGGACATTTCATAATACTTAAAGGAAAAATCTCTCAAGAAGATATAACCCTCGTAAACATATATGCATCCAACATAGGAACACCCAAATATGTAAGGAAACGTTTGAAAGACTTCAGGAAGGATATAGACAGCAACACAATCATAGTAGGGGACTTTAACACCCCATTGTCAACAATGGACAGATCTTCGAAGCAAAGAAACACCAAGGATACTGTGGAATTGAAAAACACTCTAGATCAAATGGACTTAGTTGATATATATAGAACTTGTCACCCTCAAAGAATCAAAATATACATTTTTTTCAAGTGCACATGGGACATTCTCAAAGATAGACCACATAGTAGGACACAAAACAAGCCTCAACAAATTCAAGAAAATTGAAATTATATCAAGCATCTTCTCAGATCACAATGGCTTGAAACTAGAAATCAACCTCAAGGAAAAAACTCAAAAACATTCAAACTCATGGAGATTGAATAACATGCTATTCAATAATGAATGGGTTAACAATGACATCAAGGAAGAAATCAAAAAGTTTCTGGAAACAAATCATAATGAACATACAACAACCCAAAACCTATGGGATTCAGCGAAATAAAAAATCCAATCCTACAGCTACAAGAACTAGAGGAGAAACAACAAAGGCCAGAGAGAGTAGAAGGAAGGAAGTCATCAAGATCAGAGCAGAATTAAATGACATAGAGACTAAACAAACAATTCAAAAGATCAATAAAACCAGGAGCTGGTTCTTTGAAAAGATAAACAAAATTGACAAGCCCTTAACCAGGCTCATCAAGAAAAAACTAGAGAGGACCCAAATAAATAAAATTAGAAACGAAAGAGGAGAAATTACAACTGATACCACAGGAATACAAAGGACTGTAATAAATTATTACAAAGAACTCTATCACAAGAAATGTGATAACCTAGATGAAATGGACAAATTTCTAGAAACATATAATCTTCCAAAACTGAATCAAGAAGAAGCAGAAAGCCTGGACAGACCAATAACAACTAGTGAAATTGAAGCAGTAATCAAAAAACTCCTGGCACACAAATATCCTGGACCGGATGGCTTCACAGGTGAATTTTACAAAACATGTAGGAAAGAACTAACTCCCATCCTTCTCAAACTATTCTAAAAAATCCAAGAAGAGGGAGGACTGCCAAACTTTCTGTGAAGCCAGTATTACTCTAATTCCAAAACCAGGTCAAGACACAACAAAGAAGGAAAACTACAGGCCAATATCACTGATGAACATAGATGCTAAAATCCTCAACAAAATATTGGCAAACCAGATCCAGCAACACATTAGAAAGATCATACACCACGATCAAGTGGGATTCATCCCAGGGATGTAAGGATGGTTTAATATTTGCAAATCAGCAAATGTAATACACCACATAAATAAAATGAGAGAAAAATCACATAATCATATCAATAGATGCTGAAAAAGCATTTGATAAAGTAGAACACCCATTTATGATGAAAATGCTCAGCAAAATGGGAATAGAGGGAGCATACCTCAACATAATAAAGGCTATATACGAGAAACCCGAAGCCAACATCATACTCAATGGATAAAAACTGAAAGCATTCCCCCAAAATCAGGAACAAGACAAGGATGTTCAGTCTCTCCACTCCTATTCAACATAGTCTTGGAAGTTCTAGCCCCAGCAATCAGACAAGAAAAAGAAATAAAAGGCATCCAAATTGGAAAAGAGGAAGTAAAACTGTCATCATTTGCAGATGACATGATAATGTACATAGAATACCTTATAGACTCCATGAAAAAACCACTCAATCTAATAAGTAAATTTGGCAAAATAGCAGGGTACAAAGTCAATATTCAGAAATCGAAGGCATTTCTGTACACCAACAATAAAATATCAGAGATAGAAACTAGAAAAAAATCCCATTTACTATAGCAGCAAGAAAAATAAAATACCTAAGAATAAACTTAACCAAGGAGGTAAAAGATCTGTACTCAGAAAACTACATAACACTGAAAAAAGAAATTAAGGAAGATACAAATAAATGGAAGCATATACTATGTTCATGGATGGGAAGAATCAACATCATTAAAATGTCCATACTACCCAAAGCAATGTATAGATTCAATGCAACCCCTATTAAAATACCAACAATGTATTTCACAGACCTAGAACAAATATTTCAAAAATTTATATGGAACCAAAAAAGATCCCAAATAGCCACAGCAATCTTGAGGAAGAAGAATAGAGTAGGAGGAATCACAAACTATACTACAAGTCCACAGTAATCAAAGCAGTCTGGTACTGGCATAAGAACAGACATATAGATCAATGGAACAGAATAGAGAGCCCAAAAATAAACCCAGGTCTATATGGTCAACTAATATTTAATGAAGGGGGAAGGAACATCAAATGGAGTGAAAAGAGCCTCTTTAATGATTTGTGTTGGAAGAACTGGACAGGGACATGCAAAAACATGAATCTAGACCACCAACTTACACCATATACCAGAATAAACTCAAAATGGGTCAAAGACTTAAATGTAAGCCATGACACCATAAAAGTCCTAGAGGAAAACATAGGCAGGAAAATTTCAGATATCCCATGTAGCAATATTTTCACCAGTATATCTCCTAAGGCAAGGGAAATAAACGAAAGAATACAGAAGTGGGACTACATCAAACTAAAGAGTTTCTGCTCAGCAAAAGAAAACACCAGCAAGATGAAAAGGGAACCAACCATATGGGAAACTATATTTGTCAATGATACCTCAGGCAAGGGATTGTTCTCCAAAATATATAAAGAACTTATACGAGTCAACACCAAAAAGACAGACAACCCAATTAAAAAAATGGGCAAAGGACCTGAACAAACACTTCTCCAAAGAGGACATACAGAGGGTCCATAGGCATATGAAAGAATGCTCAACAGCACTAGCCATCAGAGAGATGCAAATGAAAACCACAATGAGATACCACCTCACACCAGTCAGAATGACCATCATCAACAAATCAACAAACAACCTGTGCTGGTGAGGATGCAGAGAAAAGGGAACTGTAATGCACTGCTGGTGGGGATGAAGACTGGTGTAGCCACTATGAAAAACAGTATGGAATTTCCTCAAAAAACTAAAAATGGAACGCCCTTTTGAACCAGCAATTCCATTCCTAGGATTATACCTGAAGAATCCTGAAACACCAATTCAAAAGAACCTGTGCACCCCTATGTTCATTGCAGCACTGTTTACAATAGTCAAGTACTGTAAACCACCTAAGTACCCATCTGATGATGAGTGCATCAAAAAACCTGTGGTACAATTACACAATGGAGTACTATGTAGCAGAAAGAAAGAAGGAACTTCTACCATTTGTAACAACATGATGGAACTAGAGAGAATTATGCTTAGTGTAATAAGCCAGGCAATGAAAGAAAAATACCACATGCTATCACCTATTACAGGAGACTAATGAACAACACAAACAAATGAGCAAAATTGAACCAGAGGCATGTAAATAAGGAGTAGACTAACAGTGAAAAGAGGGGAGGTGGGAGGGAGAGAAGGGGGGATAAGAAGGGGAAGGGTTTGTCAAAGAACATGTATAAATGACCCATGGACACAGACAACAGGGTGGGAACTGACTGTGGGAGAAAAGGTGGGCAGGGTGTGGGGAAGCAATAGGGAAAAAAGTGGGACAACTTTAATAGAAAAACAAACAAAAATTTTTAGTTGGGTAAAAAATAAATGAAAAAAGAAAAAAAAAATATGTTGACATCTTTTCTAGAGGGCATATGATTCCCAGCAGCAGCAAAATGGAATGTAGGCCCAATATTTACTATGAAGACTTTCCTTAATACCCTATTTTAAGTTCTGAGCTTCAGCCCAACTCTTCATTACCTGGTAATGAAGTTCAAGTCTCTCTGATTCATTTTTCCCCCCAGATACTAAATTTCTAGTTTCCTAAGTGGTGGAGAGAAGGCCAATGGTATGGTTACAAGGAATTGAGGAAAAGAAAAACTTGATCATTCCCTACTTTACATACAGATTTTCTTTCCTAGGTCTCATCCCTCTTTCTGGTTGCTGGTGTGTCTGCTCCTGAGTCTTTCCATGGTGCTGCAAGTGATTTGGCTTTGCTTCTTTAAAGAATAATTTTTCTCTGTCTTAGACACTGTATTCTTCGCCTTTGTTAGTGTTGTTAATACTCCCTCTCTGCTTTCTGTCTTTGAAAATTTGTTAACATCACTCAGTGGCAGTTGTCTCTTCTTTGTTTCTTTGTTCTCATGCATTTGTGCACTTTTAATTCCTTTAATTTATTCTGATGGCATTTCAAAGGTGGTAGAAAATTGAAGTTCTCCATTTCATTGTTTTTTAAAAATTATTTATTTATTTATTTTGAGAGAGAGACTTGTTGTTCCCCGTATCCATGCACTCACTGGTTAATTCCTTGCTATATGTGCCCTGACCAGGGATCGAACCTATGTCCTTGGTGTATTGGGATGATGCTCTAACCAACTGAGCTACAGGCCCAGGGCTCCACTTCATTCTGTTAGGCCAGTTGTACCCTTTTAAAGCCCTTTAAATAATAAATATTTCATGATTGTGATTCTGAGGAGGTTTGCTATCCACAGTATGCTTTGTGTAATGCCTGTCTCTGACTACCTGTTACCTGAAAATGACTTCTTTTTCTAGTTGCTCAGTGGCAGAGTTCTGATCTCCAACCTGTGCGTTCCAGGCTGGGTGGGAGCCTTCAGGGCCCTGCCTGTGTTCTGAGTTCTTTGTTCTTCAGGTGTTGCACCAATGGTATTGTATGCTGATAACAGATGTTGCATGGGTGATTTTTACTTCTTTTGGTGTAAAGAGTTACAGTAGCCACCGACAGCCCCCACCCATGGTTTTACTATTAAATGGAAAACTTCAGAAATAGACATTTCATAAGTTTTAAATCACATGCCATTCTGAGAACCATGCCTATCTCATCACATTGGCACTGTATCATTTCACATTATCATCATCCTCAGAAGGGTGAGCACAGCACAGTAAGATATTTTGAGAGTGAGAAATTATGTTCATATAATTTGTTACAGAATATTGGTGTAGTCATCCTATTTTTTATTAGTTATTATTGTAATCTCTTACTGTGCCTAATTATAAATTATACTTTATCATAGGTATATATGTATAGGACAAAACATAGTATATACAGCATTCAGTACTGTCCGTGGTTTCACGGAGGGTCATGGAATGTTCCCCCCAAGGACAAGGGGGAACTACTGTATTTCTGAGCTAGGAATAATTTTCCCAGAAATATAGACATTAAATATTACCTTATACTCAAACAATTCTGAAAGGTTTTTCTGACTTTCATGTAGTCTTCATATGCACATTCAAAGTTGTCAACAATGTGTGTAACTCTCACATCATCTAGGAGACCTAGTTCCTCTGGAGTCCGGAAGTTGACTGGAATGCCTGGAAACCACAGCGTGAAATCCATCCTCTGCAGAATTTCTGCAAATGCACAGGGAAGTCGTGTTCTGATTGTTTTCTGTGACAACTGCGTTCATGTTTTCCTTTGGCCTGTATCCCTGCTACAGCCTAGAGGTGAAATGCAAACCTCTTCAGATTAAAAACAAAAAAAAAAAAAAAAAAACCCATAAGAAAACTATACTCACAAAGTATCTATAAACTGTTAAATTTAGTTTAGGGAACTCGAATAGTTACTTGAGCAGAGTTTGAATTAGATTGAGTTTGAGCTGATTCAAATTTTGAACTGAGAAGGGTTTTAACTGAGTGCAGCTTGAGTTGAGAAGAATTTGATTTTGGCAGAAACTGAGCTGAGAAGAGATTGGGTTGTGTAGAGAGTGCATTTTATAAAGAGTTCTGTGGAGAATGAATTGAATAGTTTTGTTGAAGATTTGTGTGACACATGGACTAGGGGTCACATTTCATCTAGTAAAGTATACAAACTAAAGAAGTCCATATTACATGATCTGAAATTCACTTAGGGTCATCTTTTGGTTTTTAGAAAAGGGGAAGAGCTTTTCCACGTGGGAAATGGGGGAAGGGCTCATTCACAAGGCATTCTCCTTGCTCTGCTCTTTTTTCTGTCCTCCCCTCCCCTACTCATTCTAAAACAACAAAGACGTTCCTTTTGTTGTTTCCCTCAGCAGTTTGAAGCTCTTCTCTGAGAGCTAGATCCTCCAGGTCTCAATTTATATTCCAAGTGTTTATCAAAGTATTTCCCAGAGAATATTCCATTCCTAGGAAGGTGTGGTAAAACTGCTAAAACAATAGATTTTTTTCTACTTGGTTACCTAATTTAACTAATGATAAATTACAAAATGCCTAGTCTCCCTCTTCTTGCTTTTTGGAGTACGTTGGTTGGATAGATGCCAGGAGCAGGTTAGTTGATGTTGACATGGACAAAAAAAGGGAAAACTGAATGTTTGCTCATTGGAATCTATATCAGCCCATACTTTAGTATAGCCCTCTATGGTTCCAATCAATGAATTGGTCAAGGGGGGGAACTGACTGTGGGAGAAGGGGTGGGCAGGGTGCGGGGAAACAATGGGGGAAAATAGTGGGACAACTGTAATAGAAAAACAAACAAAAATTTTTAGTGGGGGAAAAAAATGAAAGCAATGAATTGGTCAAAATGTCAATGGTAGTTTATTTAAGTGGAGAGGTCTCACATTGACTGTGATGAAGATGCTTCTCTCCTGTACTGTCACAACATCACCCACCTAAATCTCTACATACAGATTTCTGAAGTTATGAATTCCCATTTAGTGAGCATGCAAGTAGCTTGCAATGACAGTTCCCCACATTAGGCCCAACGTTTAAAAGCGATTTAAGATAACAAGCACCGTGTGACTGCTAGGTACTTAGCACTATGCTGGGTGGAAAAGATGCATGAGTCGCAAACCTTTCCTCCAGGGATGCTGAGAATATGATTAGTGGAATAAGACATAAATAAAAGAAATTTTAGATAATGTGAAAGTGTCTAAATTTAAGGATGAAATTGTGGGGTACAGCTGAGTGTTACAGGATTTTGGAGAAGGGAAGATTGTTTTGGTTTAGTCCAACTGAGCCTGTGAGAGGGAGGTAGCACTTCAGCTGTGTCCAAGGAAGAGGGGCTGGGCACATTAGATGAGGAGAAGGATGTGGGCTGGCATTTGTGGGAGCGGGCTGACTGAAGCTGAGGAATAGAAAGGAGATGTGATCCACCATAAAGTAGTATTTCTTGGGAAGCATTACTGATTGAGGGCAGCTAGGGTTGGCCTTGATTGGGTTCAAGGCTGAAGAGACTGAACTTTGTTTAACAGAGAGGAAGAAGGTGCCAGATATGACTATAACCAAAGAAGGATGAAATCGTTGAACTATGACTACATTTCAGTATTGCAGGGGTCTTCATTTGATCACACAATGCTTAGAGGTCTTTTTCAGCAGAAAGAGGGAAAACAGTTTTTTACTTTCTCAATGAGAACAATGTAAAGGGGAAAAAATTTTAAAAGACTTTCAGATTAATTTGCTTTGTATAACAGAGATTAAAATAAAAATTGCTGTTGACTCTAACATTTTTGTTTGACTATGTCTGCTGAATTGCCAGTCCCCCCTTGAAATGAAAGAGGAGCAGGTTTATGCAGCTTATTATATGAGGTCGGCTAAATCCCCATGATGGCCTGGCACCAGCAAAGACCACCACCACTTATTTCATCCTAGTGAGGAAGTTTCTTCTGTTTGCTGCATTCTTTTATGTACATTCAAATATTTCTATAACAAAAGTTTTTTTTTTAAGGATTGAAGTGTACCTGAAGTTTAATTTGTCTTTTTAATCAAGTCTGGCAGCCTGAGCGGCTAGAGATAGTCTGAGGAACCAGGCTGCAGGGAGGAATAGCCTATTTTGACCTACAGATGGATTATTTTGACCTTCAGAGGCTCTCAGAGCTCTTACTTTTGGAGAACCCATCCCATGCCATCCTAACAAATAAAAATACACTTATGTTCTAGGATAAATGTCCTTAATATGGATATATCATTTGAATTGATGTAATGTTACATTTGGGAAATATTTTAGTTAAATATTTACTTTAATTTTACAAGTGGAAAATATTTTGGAACTAATAAATACTTTTTGCGGTCTGTGTTAGGTCTCACCATTTTTATAAGCTATTGATTAAGAGCTGTGTCTCAGGAAGTTTTTTATCCCTGGGGTTGGGGGTGAGAGAGAGAGTTTCCTGGGGAGGCAGAAGAGAGCTGCAGTCCCAATTCAGACTCTACAAGAGGGCTTGGGGACTCTGGGGCCGGTACTTGTCCCCATTCCAACTCTGCTACTCTGACTTCCCGTGGGCACCCCTGGGAGAAGGGGGGAGAATTGGCTGTGTGTGTGTTAACCTGAAAAAGCCATTCGCCTATGCGACCCTTTAGCTTGCTCCCATCATCAGCCCCAGTCCACTACCTCGACGTGCACGTGGTGGAGAGGGAGCTTGCTTTCCCTTCTTACTTCTCACGACATAGCCCAGGTATTTTCGTGCCAAATCTGGGTCTGAGCAAAGGTCTGTCCCAGTTCCACAGTATTGCTGCTGAGGCAGAGGTGTCATAAAGGAAGGAGTGGACTGAGACTTAACAAGGAGAAAGCAGTGGTAGTCAGAACTGACCTGTGAGGTGTTCTCTGGAGAACTGCGGAAGTACTTGGAGGAACTTTACGAGAGATTGAACTCCTGCTTGAGCAGCATGGGTAGGCTGGTGCTCTCAGCACTGAGGTACTAATGGTGGGGAGACCCCGTGTGCGTCCATAGGTTGGTGAGTTTGGGGCACATTTGGAGTTTTCTGCTGGCCTGCTTTCCTGAATTTTTACTTCTAGCATTTACTACCGAGCATGCTCATGCTTCACATTAGATGTTAGATTCCTAGATGCATAGTCTGTGGACTGTCATTTTAAATTAGTCCTGAATTCCTAGGAGGAGATTTGTGTATGTGAGACTTTGTGTTGGGAATTCTGGCCGAGTAACTCCTGACACTGCCTGGGGAGGGAAATGATGGCCAAGGAAGGCTTTCAAGAAGAGTTTTGAGTTGGGTCTTAACGGAAGGGTAGGAGTTCAATGGGTCCGTGGGTGGTACACACACCTGGGAGCACAGTGTTATCTCAATGGCAATCACAGTAACAGCATGTGTCAGAAGTTTTGTAGGTGCCTGTCATTCTCCTCAACACTTACAGACATAATCTCATTCATTACATCAGGATCCATAGACCAGAAGGTGCTCTGCAAAGAAATGTCAAATGGAACTATACATTGGGTTTTGCCCTACCTTTGTTTTCTGGACCCTTTTATATGGCTTAACTGAGGCCTTATTTCTTTCTGTTATCTACCTATTACATGGCATTTTATACCTCTTGGCACTGACATACTTACACCTCTGTGCTTTAGCAGTTACTATCCAGCTCACTCATTTGACAGTTAATCACACTCTCTGGCATACCTCTTGAATAATGGAGTTTTTCAAGTATGTGTCTTTTTCCCTTTAAGACTACAGCCTTCTTTCTTTGTTCTCTGTGACCCCAACTCAAATTCACACCCAGGGGTGGGTAGGTTATTCTTTATATTTTGTTTTTTAGGACTTCTACCATTTTGTCCAATTTTGTCTAATAACTGTGGCACAAAGGAATGTGCTTTTTTTTAAGGCACAGGAGAAAAACTTTTCATTTTCTCCACGGCAGCCATGTGGTATACATCAAGTGCCCAGTTTACAGACTCAAATATAGAACATATTTGAAACAACTCCCAGCTTATCCACATTGAGAATATCTATGTGCTTTGGGGGGGATTTTGGCATGGGTGTTTCTTTTCCGTAACAGGTGGTGAAGCTAAATTTGTTTGGTGTGCTTGGCACACTGGGAGCCTGATATTAAAAGACTTCTGTGGCTGTAATAAACAGTTCTTGCCTTCTTTGTTTACAGGGAATTGGGACTTCCCCTGGGGTGTCGGGTTCCTGTTTCTGCCGGCAGGCAGGCTGCAAGCCGTTTTGTTCTACATTCTTCCACAGGGACAAACAGCTGGACTGATGTAGTTTGGAAGCCTCGTTGCTTAGCCATGACATGTGGCCCCATGTTCTGACGTTTGGGTCAGAGCTGATTTTAGTGATTCCTTCCAAGTGTAGATTTTGAACTGACTACACTCCAATGTCAGGTCCCAGGGTGCCGCTGGGAAAGGGACTTCAGAAATGCCTTTGGGGAGCAGCGTGAGAGGTGCCCACAACCAGAGAACCTTGGCGCTGCCACAGGAGACTTCAGCTGGGAAACATCACTGACATGGTGTTATCTCCACAGGTTGTTTACAGTGGTTGCTTCTCACAGGGGAGGGATCCAGTCCTTATCTGCAGCTGTCAGAATTGTGCTTGCACAGAGTTTATGAAATGCCCATTGTCCTCCCAGCTGTTTATTGGTATTTTCTTTTTTTTCATTTATTTTTTTAATTGTTCAATTACAGTTGTCCCAATTTTCCCCCGCTGCTCTCCCCTGCCCCACCCACCTCTCCACTCCACAGTCATTCCCCACCCTGTTGTCCATGTCCATGGGTCCTTTATACTTGTTCCTTAACTAGACCCTTCCCCTTCTTTCCCATGTTATCCTCTCCCTTCAGGTCACTGTCAGTCTGTTCCTTGTTTCCATGCCTCTGGTTCTATTTTACTCCTTTGTTTGTTTTGTTCATTAGATTCCAGTATTAGGTGGGATCATATGGTATTTGTCTTTTGCCACCTGGCTTATTTCATTTAGTATAATACTCTCCATTTCCATCCATGCTGTCGCAAAGGGTAGTGTAAATAATGGTCCTATGAAAATTGGGTGTTAATTGGTATTTTCATTCAAGATCGGGAGGCCTGAGCTTCTGATGTGAGGTGGCACAGGCTCGTTTCAGTCATTGAAGAGCTGAATTTTATTTTCATTTAGGTATCTTCTCTGGATGCCAGTCTGAACGACTTCTGGCATACTTTCTCCTTGTGGGTTTTATAGGCGGTACTATATGGTCAGTAAGAAAGTGGGCTTTAGAGTCACACAGATTTGGGTTTAAATATTTATCAGCTTAGTTATGATAAAAATTCACATATTGTAGCAAAGGACAAAGTGAAGTGGCTTCTACAGGATAGAAGCATATATCTCTTGCACATAACAGAGTACATGCTTTAGTCTTGGTGTGACAATTCATGGTATCTAATTTCCTGTTGTTCTGCCATCTTCAACATATAGCTTCTATTTCAAGGTGTGAAATGGTTGTTCCAGCTCCACTGTCAAATCTACATCCCAATGGGTGGGAAGGGAAGAAAGGAACATAGGGCATGTCCCTTTAAGGGAGCGACTTCAAAGTCACACATGTCACTTTAACTCAGAGCCCATTGACCAGGAATTAATTGCACAGGTGTTAAGAACTGAGTGTTTGTATCTCTCCCCACCCCCACATTCGTATGCTGAGCCCTAAGTCTCAATGTGATGGTATTAGGAAGTAGCCTTTGGAAGTTAACAAGGCTTAGATGAGGTTAGGAGGTGGAGCCTTCATGCTTGAATTAGTTCTTTCTAAGAAGAGGCCAGAGAAGTCGCCCTCTCTCCACTCTGTGAGGATCCAATAAGACAGCCATTTGCAAGTCAGAAAGAGGGTGCTTACCAGGAACCAAATAGGTGATCACCTTGATCCTGGCTCATTTTCCAAATCTGTGAGCTATAAATTTCTGTTGTTTAAGCCACCCAGTTCATGGTATTTTGTCATAGCAGCCTGAGCTAAGACAGTGGCCATACAAAGAAGTTGGGAAATGTTTTGTTCAGTCAGATGGCTATGTGCTCAGCTAAACTCAGATGTTGGTTGCTGAAAGAATGATAGTGAATGCTAGAACACAATTGTCTTCTTTCACAGATGAGTTAGTTACAGTTATTGTGGCTCATTTCCTTCATCTGGAAAGTGAGCTTGATCTCATGAAACTATGAGACTTAAAGGAGACGATGCTTATAAAGCATTTAATATGGGGCCTGGGACATAACTATTCAACTAACCGAATAAAAGAAAACATGTAGGTTTACTTGGATCCTTGCCTTTTGTTGAGTAGTTCTTACTAAACATTTTTTTTTTTTTTGGCTTGCATATTTGTTTTAAAGCTTTATCCTCAGGAGATTTACAGTATCACAATGGCAAAATGATGCCTTCACCTTTTGCATCAATTTAGAGCTTTACCTGGTGGCATGAAGAACTAGACTTGAGGTGTTTATGAAGGATGGTGAAGGTCTTGCATCCTTATGCATGTTTGCCATTCCCCCCTTCATCCCATTACAAAGGCCTCCTTTGTAGCCTACATCAGAAGTATCATACTTTGGAGCTGCAGTTTCTGCAAATGGGAAGTGGAGTTAACTAACTGCTTATCAATCACAGAATCAGAAAATGGTTGCTAGAGCATCTAAGAAGAAAGGGGAAACTGTGAGGAGTATGGTAGCCTTCAACAACCTGCGATGGAAGCTGACATTTGTGATCTGGTAGAGCTGGAGTCCCAGACTTCTGAGTTGCTTTGTTTTCTGGAGAAAACAAATTGATTGAATCTGAGGCCTTGATGTGAAAACTATGTCTCTTTCCTAAGGGCTTTCAACTTCTGACTTGATTATAAGTTGCCATCTATTCTCAATACACAAGCTTTACATTTAATTATTAAAGAATTATCCTCATCGACTGCCTTGAATGAACTGCCAGACTGCTGCATCAGTACAGGTTACCCGCTGTTGCCTGGGTCTGTGGTCTAAGGAAACACGAGTACACCAGGAGACCACCTAGGGCGGAGGCAGCTCCAGACTTGCTCCTGTGGGAGCAGGCAGTGGAGAGACCAGGAAGGTATCCCAGCCCCTGGGAAGTAGGGAGCCGATGGCCTCTCTGCCTGGCTTGCATCCAGTGGTCAATTCTGATCCGCCTACTGAACTCTTTCCCCAACCATATGTTGTGAAATTGTTTGATGAGTTGTGATGAACGTTCTTTAAAAATAGAAAATGGCAGAGTGCATCACAGGTAGTAAAAGGAAAGGACAATATTTATTTTAATTAGCTCTCTCTGTGTTCAGTCATGATGTAAATGTTTTTCTTATTGTAGCCATGGTCAATAAAAGTTTGAAAGCTGTTGCTCCAGCATAAAATGTGCCAGTATCATCACTGTAGAGCTGTTTTTCTGTGGTTTCCTTTTATTTTTCTTTGATCCAAATAAGATTATGGTGATGGGGAGGTAGGCATTTCTGGGTTTTGTTATCTATATATCCTTCTTTCACAATATGGGCTGAAAGCACCATAAAGACCAGACAGCACAATCATTTCCATTCCACGGATAACTACTGAGCACGCAGTGTGTGCAGATGCAGTGCTAGGCGGCGTGGGAGGTGCATAAAACCCTTTGCTGCCCTCCTGAGGCTCATAAACTAGTGGCTGTGGCAACAGATAAAGGAAGACATGCATAGTGCAACCACAAGACTGACCCTAAATAGATAATATAATTAAGTTTGATCCGATCATCATGAACTGATTTTCAAATTTTAATTTAGATTATTAAAATATTCTTATTACCAAAATATCAATTATTTTGTATCAAATACTCTTTCAATTTTAGAAGTTTTGAAATTTGGTGTGGGCATAGGTTTGGTAAGGTGGGCAGGTATGCATTGCTGATGAGAATGTGAGTTGGTATCATCTTTTTGGAAAGCAATTGATCGGCAATAATTGGCTTAAAATAAAGTCTTTGCAATAATTCCACTTCGAGGTATCTTTTTAAAAATCAGAGTTTTGGAAAAGATCAATGTGCAAAGATGTTTACTGCAGTTTCATTTTTAGAGTAAAAAGTTAAAAACAACTAATGACTCATAGGATGACTCTGTAAAAGTATAGTACATATTGTTAAAAATCACATTTTCAAAAGAAAAAAGATGAAGACACTGGAAAGTATTTATAGGACTTATTAACTTAAAAATACAGGGCTAACTACTAAATGTACAGTGTGATCACAATTCTAAAAACTGCTATTTTTGCAAAGGAAAAAAATAGAAGGAAACCCATCAATATGCTAAATGTTGAAACTGTGGGATTTGGGTGATTTTTGTTATTGTCCTCAAAAGTTTAATGTATTTTCTATGATATGTAATTTTTGTGTTATAATTATAAATAAGAAATACTATTATATACAAACCATGAAAATTTAATGCTAACATGCTAAGTATTATTTTTAGAAGAGCCTACTCTAACAGCATCTTTTTAGATTAAATGGATAGTCCTAAATATTTGCCTCATTCCTTCACTTTGCCAGTGGGGTGATGTTTGCTATGGCAACAGAAATTATTAGAACAGTCATATATTTCCTTTTCTAAGTTTTATGTTTAAGAAGACAAGAGTGTGAAATATCTCCCAAGCAGTTGGCCTCATCTGTATATTCACTTACATTTCCTGGAGTGCATTGGACTTACCTTGATAGATCAGGGCTAACCAGAAGAAGACCTTTACACTCTGTCATGGGACTGAATTATGGAAGTATTTAATTCATTCATGTTATCCTTAGTTGCTCTCTACCCAGGGCAGCTTTGACTCAAGAGGGACTGAACTGCCTTTGAAAAAAGTATTTTTATTTTTGTAAACAATTTGAAGACAGGAAATAATACCTACTAATGATCACTGAGTGCTTCTTTAGTGTTATGCCCTAATAGTGCAATATAATTTACTTGCATTATCTCATTTAATTCTCACAAGAACACCATTATGTCATTTCTATTACTATCCTTATCTTATATACAAGCACTTGATTTCTAAATAAGTTAAGTAACTTGCCCAGAGTCATAACCATAGAAAGTGCCAGAGCTGGGCCCAGGCTCATGAGAGGCCAGAGTCCCAGTCCTGTGTGTTCCCTCTTATGCCCACTGCAATATCTGTGTATAGACTAGGTAATCATTTTAAAGAATTTCAATGTCAGAAGAGACTTTCTATCATGAGGCTATTGCTATAATGACTAAATTATTCTGAATTGATTAGGATGCCAGATGCCTTCAACTTCATTCTATTAAAATTAGCTTTGCATATTTCTGCCTATACTCAGTGAAACTCATGTTTTAATCTCCTTGCAAATCCAGAAAAGAAAAGAAAAAAGCAAAATCATTTTATTGCCAGTAAAAATCTTCTAGGTTTAGTCAAAGCAAGTTATAATCTCTTGTGTTCCTTGGCTCATTAGTTCTTCCAGATGGTGCATGTAAACATGGCAAGAGCTGCAAATTGTGGGAAGGCCCAAATGTAAATCAAGACATAAGTATTCATTATAATTTGTATGACAAATGCAAAGGCTATAAAGTGAAACAGTGCACTGCTCAATCAATTTCATCCCATTACTTTTGAGATGCCCCAGAGACTATTTTCAGAAATGGATTTCCCTGATTTTGTCAAGGTCAATTGTCATTACAATGTTTAGAGGAGTCCTTAGGCTATCTCGGATATGTTTGGGACATCGTAGCTGCATTTTTCCTGCTCTTAATAATCTATGGGCTGATTTTAGTTCTTGAAGAGAGGAAAATATTACCTCAAAATTTTGAGGGTTATTTGAGAAGGAACAGGAAGCTGATTACAAGTGTTCCTATAACCACTGCAGTGGCTGCTATAGTGCCTGACCCAGATTTCCTTCTCCAGAGGACAGAGGCACTCATTCCACTGTACTGCTGGGAATATTGATGCCTGATGTCTCTCAACTGAGGTCTGGAAGAGATTTTCCTGGCCCAAGGTCACATGTCTTCTGTGCAGCCCACATCTCCTGATTGGTCGATATAGGAATATATGGGCCTGGCCTTTTCATCTCACCCTCCAGCCTTCCTCAACTCAGGACAAATATGACTGGCCACCCCACCTCCAGAGTTCCTGTAGGGTCAGCTGAGGCCTTTGCTGCAACTGAATTGCAGTTCCAGATTTTTCCCAAGTTTTAATAATAATTTAGTCTTCAACATATGAAATAATGACATGAGATAGTATAATGGGCTCCAAACCAGGAATCAGGAGACCCAGAGACTAATGCAGACTTTGCCACTATTAAGCTCTAAGATCTTGAACAAGTAATTTGTCTCCCCTGTTCCTTATTTTTCTTATCTTTTAAGAGTAAAGCTTGTCTGGATCAGCAGTTTTTAATCATGGTCCACCCCTCTGACTCTAAAATCACATGCAAGGTCTGTGTATTTTTCTGGCAAGAGAGGCCCTAAGGTTCATCACATTCTCAAAAGGCTCCACAGAAGCTGAAGAACCAAAGGATGAGGTAATTATCAAGTCATTTCTGACCCCGGCGAAAACTGATGCCACTGTAAATACTACGAGAATTAAGATGATAAGTATGGAGCATCAGTATTTCTTTGTAGAATCTATAGTGAAGAGGTACCTTTACTGATTCTGGCTCCTAGAATGTGGGCCTAAGCAGTTGGAAAATAAATTTAAACCTAGGGTCAGTGGGAGAAGCTACAGAAACAGGCAGTTTTTTCCAGCAGTTCATAGGGGGCATTTCTAGAGAAAGCTGCAAGGATCTGTGGTTCATCTGGGAAGTGTGGACCCTGAGAGATCTGTCTCAGCAACTTGGGAGTATCTGGCTGCATATTTCAAATTATACCCATGACAAGAGCAAGCTGACCTCTGTGCTAGGGGCAATTTAAAGAGCACCACTTTACTTGGCAGCCTATTGGAGAGAATGAATATTTTTCTACAAAGATCCTGAGGGGATAAAGTTTGTTCTATAAAAGGCAAAATGTCAAAGTAAGCCCCATAATATAGAATAGATGAGAGAGTTTCTCATCCTTAGAAGTGTTTAAACTTAGGCAGTAAATTACTTGATAGAGATGTGAGTGAGATTCCTACCCTAGAAGAAAGGTTGGACTCAACTGTCTTACAGTTGTCTCAGTTGAGGTTTCTATGAACCTGATAAAGGATTCTGATTCATGATCATTACATGCAAAACTAAAAATAAATGAAAAACTAAGACATTTAAAATGCCATACGATTATAATAAAAGAGATGATAAGACCAGATTTCTGGTCAACATGGAAACATAGGTAGACAAGCTTTGCTTTCTCATGCAACCACAAAAAAATTACAACTAAATGTGAAAACAAAAACACCCAGAACGGTCAGAAAATTAAACTGTACATAAGTCCAACAGCCAAGGATTAAAAGAAGCCATATTCACCCAGATGGGTTGGAGGGGTGGAGATGCGGAAATGGGGTAGAAAGGCAAGGAGGTGCAGTGTGGTGCAGGGAGGTGGCCACAGTGGTGGAATGGACATGGTCAGTCAGTCCCACATTCATGTGTGGTGGATAAAAATTGGGAGGGACGCCTTGGGAACAAGCAATCCCAGCCCCAGGCCAGAGTGCACAGCCCAGGGTTCCAGGGCTGGGAAGATAAATCCCCATAACTTATAGCTATAAAAACCAGTAGGGGTTGGGGTAGTGGAAGAAACTGCTAGATTTTCAGGAAACTCCACTTAAAGGGCCCACATGGTCTTAAAATATGCACAAACCCACCCACTCTGGGATTTAACACCAGGGCAACAGCTGGAAGAATACTAGTCACATACAGGGAGTGGGTAAAGTGACTGGAAATGAGACAAGTGTCAGGCAAACTTCCAGAACCCAGGCAGCAGCACAGTTCCCTCTCTGAGCCCCTCCTCTACATAGAGCCACAAATCAGTGAAGTGGGTGGCCCCACCCTGGTGATTACCTAAGGCTCTGGCCCACACAGTTTACAGATGCCTTCTCTACAACAGGCCATACTACTAAGACAGGGGGTAAAAGCAGCCCTACGCAATACACAGAATCAAACACAGGGAGACTGCCAATTTGAGGAAGCAAAGAAATATGGCCCAAATGGAAGAGCAGATCAAAACTCCAAAAAAAGAATGAAATGAAATGCAGATAGTCAACCTATTATATGCAGAGTTCAAAACACCAATGATAAGGATGCTCAGAGAACTCACAGACTATGGAAAAAAAAAGAAGAAGAAATGAAGGTCACACAAAGTGAAATTAAAAAAATATGCAGGGAACCAAGAGTGAAAGGTGGGAAGCCAGGATTCAAATCAACAATTTAGAACAAAAGGAAGAAATAAACATTCAACCAGAACATAAAGAAGAAACAAGAATTTTAAAAAAATGAAGATAGTATAAGAAGCCTCTGGGACATCTCCAAATGTGCCAACATCCTAATCATAGGGATGCCAGAAGGAGAAGAGGAAGAGCAAGAAATTGCAAACATATTTGAAAAAGTAATGAAAGAAAGCTTCCCTAATTTGGTGAAGGAAACAGAAATACAGTCCAGGAAGCACAGAGAGTCCCAAACAAATTGGTCCCAAAGTGGGCCACACCAAGATACATCATAATTAAAATGCCAAAGGTTAAAGACAAAGAGAGAAACTTAATAGCAGCAAGAGAAAAGCAGAGAGTTACATACAAAGGAGTTCCCATAAGACTATCAACTGATTTCTCAAAAGAAACTTTTCAGGCAAGAAGGGACTGGCAAGAAGTATTCAATGTGATGAAAAGCAAGGACCTACAACCAAGATTACTCTATCCACCAAAGCTATCATTTAGAATGGAAGCACAGATAAAGTGCTTCCCAGACAAAGTAAAGAAGTTCATCATCATCAAGCCATTATTACATGAAATGTTAAAGGGACTTATTTAAGAAAAAGAAGATAAAAACTATGAACATTAAAAAGGCAACAAATTCACCAGTAACAATAACTAAATCTAAAAAACAAACAAACAAACAAATTGAGCAAACAACCAGAACAGGAACAGAGTCACAGGTATTGAGATCATTCGGAGGGTTATCAGCTGGGAGGGGGAAGGAGGAGAATGGAGGAAAAGGTGTCAGGATTAAGAAGCATAATTGGTAGGTACAAAATAGACAGGGGGATGTTAAGAATAGCAGAGGAAATGGAGAACCCAAATAACTTACATGCATGACCCATGGACATTAAGTAAGGGGTGGATTGCTGGAGGGTAGTGGGGTCCCGGGTGGATGGGGGCAAAGAGGGAAAATTGGAACAACTGTAATAACATAATCAATAAAATATACTTTAAAAAGGGATAATAAAAAAAAAATTCAGTTTTTCCAGCTGGAAATGCCTATCTGCACAACACAAACCTGATGGATCTGGCTAAACTCAGAGGTGTTTGTTTGTTTTTTGTAATACATCAATATATTGTGAACACATTTTCAGTTTATGAGAGATTATTGTTCATAACCAGAGAGTGGCTGACAGTGTCTTACTAAATTACGTAAGATGCATGTAGCAAAATAGATGGGAAGAGTAACTTCTCTTGGCTGTTTCTTCATAAATCATATTGAGTGCTCTACACGGATGATCAAACACTGATGGAGACAGCTCTGCTTATGTTGAAGAAACACTTCCTGCCAGTACATGCCATATTGCAGCGTTGCATTATTCCTGTCAGCCTCAGGGTGACTTCTTCACATCTTGAACAATACAGTGAGCCCACTGAGCTTGTAGGAACTTACTGTTTTAAATGGGAGATTTGATTGTCAGGACCCCAATACTGATATTATCTCCTTGGTGCATGGTCTTAGATCTCTTGGAGTCTCCCGGAATCATTGTATTAGGCTTTTTAATTGTGTCAGTCATGCATAATTGCTTATGTTTCACTGAGAAAGACTTCTCTGAACACCTCAGAAATTTAAAGAGCCTATTTCCATATCAAGCTGGCTTTTTTGTTATTATACAATTCTAATACTGCTGTCAATTAGTTTTTCTTAGTAAATTTATCTAAGGACAGGCATGAATGGTCTTTCCCTCTATGTTTTTGAAATGAGATCTATAGGCATCTTGATTCTTTTATTTTTGGGTATTACTTTATAGTATATGTTAATAAATCTCTCTTCCCTCCTCCTCCCTCTCCCCCCTCCCCCTCCTTCCCTCCCTCTCCATTCTCACCATTCCTACCTAGGTTAGGTCCTCATTATTTCTCAGCTGGATTCCTGCAGTCACCTCTGAAATGCTATGGCATTCTAGACCTAGCACCTAGTTTGGTTTTTCTAAAATACAGTAGTGCTTCTGTGTCAGGTATTTTTGTTTGCAAGTGAGTGAAACCCAACTCAAATGATATTAAGGAAATCTGGGAATTTATTGACCCACATTACTGGGAAATCCAAGAAATGGGTCTGATTAATGACCCAGCTTGACAAAGAGTTTCAGATATATCCACTGCTATGTTGGTCACTGGGGACCCAGGGCTCAGACTCTACCAGCTGTACACCTCACCAAAAATAGAATATCTTCACACATGGTTATGGCAGAATGGTCCCAAGGAGGGTCCCAGTCTATTTGTGAATCAATCACTGATGCTTGAGTCACCAGGCCTCTATCTGGGCAGACCTGGGTTATACATCCATCCCTATGTCTTGGATGACAGTCAACCCCACCTAAGCCTGATGAATGACATTTGTTATCTGCTGAAGAGGGAAAGAGAGCCTTGGCGGGCAAACAAAACAGATGTACGTGACATTGCATGTTTCAAGTCTTGGAATCATTCCCAAATGTGTTTGGATAATTGTCAAACTCCTTAGCAAGCTAATATATATATACCTTGCCTACTGTATAGTTTTATTTCTGCCTCTCTTTTCTTTGGCTGACAATTTGCCTAAGGTTCAATTTAAGCACCATGTCACAACTTCCTTCTAGCCTGTCAAATTGGATTAGAGATTTCTTGTCTGCAATTCCATAGCACCCTACCTCTGGTGTCCTAACCCTGAACACACTTTTTTTTTTTTTTGGTGTATGTAATAAATTTTTATCAACCCTGACATCACTAGAGAATCTTCTGCCTGAGAACATAAATATACCCATGTCCTCCTAGCCCTACCCTAGCTCAGGTTCCTCAAAGTCTTGGGGTGGGGAGTGGGGTGTCTCTGTCTCTGTGTCTCTCTCTCTCATCTATCAATCTTGCTCATCTTTTTTAAAGCTCCCCAGGTGATTCTGAGGGGCAGCTACACTTGAGAACCTCTGGGTTACATCATTAATGTTCCATCCAGACCTAAAATTCTGTGATTCTAACCCAAGATTGGGTAGAATCACCTCCTCTTCTTTACCTCTCTCCTCCTCTTTCTTCTGTTTCCTTCCTTCCTATTTTCAGCCATTGCATTTAGAGATGTCAAAGCCATAGTTCCATTAAAAATACATACAAAATATTTTCTCTTCATTTTTATTTTATTTGCCTGTAGGTGCTTTGAAACTATAGCAGTGACACTGAGGTTATCTGAGTTATTCAAGAAGGCATCCCTTTGTTGCCTCTTTATGCTAGTTCAGCCCAGTCTCTCCCGAAATGGGGCCCAGCTCCAGAGCTGTGCCTGCGGGTCCTTTATAGTGACATCTATCTCAACAGCACGGCCAGCCAGGTCTACAGGGAGCAGAGTCATTTGAGGAACTTCCTGTAATGTTTCAAACTGTTGTGTTGTTGACATTCAGTGCATGTGCTTGTCATTGACACACAGGCTTCCATTCCAGCTGGAAAGCCTTGCCTTTCATGTAGAAGCTGTTTAAAGGAAACGTTTCTACTTATCTTAAAGCCAGACAGAATGGGTGGGGGGTGGAGGAGGATTTTGTTTGCCCTTGTCTTCAAATGCACTGCATTCTGGGGATGCCGGCAGGACTGTTTAACGTTGCTCCATACAAAGGCCAGCTTCTGCTGCTTTTCCCGAGATCCTGACGGAAGAGTGTTTGTCTTTAATGTCAGGAGAGGAGATAGTGCAGCTGTGTTTATGGTGGGAGTTACCTGTAATTTATGTATTCACTTAAACATTTGAGAAGATTAGCTGCTTCCTTTTATTTAAAGGCCTGAATTCATTCATTCTTCATTATTTTCTTGTTTTCTTTCTTGCTTGCTTTTTCTTCTTTATTTCTTCTCCCCTTCCCCCTCTCTTCCACTTCCACTCCTAAAACTTTTTTAAACAGTAGGAAGGCAGTTGAAAAATCAGAACTTCTGTGTTCTAGTGTAGGATTAGAATTATTGAAATGAAAGCATTTCAGAATGTTAATTTAATTTCAATCCAGAAAAGAATAAGCAAATGAGGAAAAACTAACCAAGCTGGTTATTCAAATGAGGGCAAGACATTTCTTAGGTTTGTTAAACCTAAGCTGATCATATCATGTGCCTTCCTTCTCACTTACTATTTTATTATAGTTCAGATCATGCTAAATTTTATTATCCTGAAAAAGTGACTTCCAAGGACATTAGGGAAAATGAGCTGGGTCAACACCACTCAGATTTTAGAGTTGGAAATAGGGGTATAGGAGGTAGGAATTGTGGACTGATTGAATCTAATAGAACCACAAGTATTTTATAACCACCAACAAATGGATTCACCTTGCCTGACCCAATGAAATATGATTTATTCTCATCTAGGAACTTGAGAAGAAAAATTTACTTGCCCTTTTTCTGTTAAAGGAAATTAGAGTCCTTTGTTCACATTTATCTTTAGGACCTTTTCTCTAAAAACTAACTTCCCATTGAAAAGTTTACTAAGATCTCCAAAGAAAATAAAAATGTAGCACCGTTTATTTATCAATTCAGCCAACATTTATTTAGTGCCTGCACTAGGAGGCATTGTGGGAGCTATAAAAAGATACGAGTGGGTGCTACATCTACACAAACATTTAATAAGCTGTGATAAATGCTTTAGTAAGCCAAGGGAGAAAATTGCTACTGGTTACAGATATCAAAAAAGACAAAATATTTTGATGAGATATAGATTTAGTCTGTCTCTTATTTTCTTGTCCTATGAACCTTGGGGCCCTTTGACAAAAGTCAAAGAGGTTAATGTGGCCTGATTCATTTTTGTGAGCCCATAGTATGCCATTGTGATGCTGCTTTCTTCACTAAATTTTTCCAAATTCCGAGTAGCAGTCAATTCTAAAATTTTCCTGTGCATTGCTTCTCAATTCCTTTGGGTTATACTGTCAAAAATCTGTAGCTGGACATTGTTTGATCATTTCTTCTACAGGCAGCACCATCACAGGGGTTGGAGAACCAGTACTTCTGAGTTATAGCTGAATTGTAAGCAGAATGGGGGCTCAAAGCCCTACATCAGCCTGGTCAAAGCCAGTATGGCTGCTGGGTTTCTGAGCTTGCACAGCAGTGCACCTAAAGGTCCAGAATTGGTTGACAAGTTCCCATTGGCCATTTAGAAAACACCCACAAAAATGTCTTCCTAGGTTCTGTAATTTCAGTTTGAGTTTGTTCCAAAGTTATTATGAAGACCTCTTTGTACTGTTAAAATAGCTTTTTGATGTCTAAAATTATTTCAAAATAAAAAGTTAAAAATAATATAATTTATTCAACTAATCACTGATTGTTGCACATTTAGATTGTTTCTAAATTTTATTTTCTTGAATAACTTTGAGGTGAATATCTTTGCTGTAAATTTTTGTGTATATTCTTGTTTATTTCCTTATACCACGTTCCTAGAAGTGCAAATCTGGGATCAAAGTGTATGTATATTTACTAACGCATATTATCAAACTTCCATCAAGGTTTCCTGAACTCTACTACTGGCTGCTATAATTTTTTCTTTAAGTATATTTTATTGATTATATTGTTACAATAGTTCCAATTTTTCCCCTTTGCTCCCCTCCACCCAGCACCCCCCTCCCCCAGCAATCCCCCCCCCCAAGTCCGTGCCCATGGGTCGTACATACAAGCTCTCCTGCTCCACCCTTTCATATATTCTTCTTCTTTTTTAAAATAAGTAAATGATTAATTAATTATTTTAACAATAAAAAAACAGCAGTCCCTCCCTCTCAGACTTAAGACCCTTTATAATCTTATAAAGGATAATGGGCGAAGGTCTCGAGCTCCTCTAGCTGCTTCGAGCTGGACATGGTCATCGTCCTACCTACCCTTGGGTCCAGAAATCCCTAATAAGAGTGGGGGTATGGAGGGGAGGGTTGCCTTCCCACATGGGGAAGGATCGTGCAGACTCCAGGTCAGTTGGCTGTTCCCAGACAACGGCGTGCTTTGTTTAACAGACTGGCATCCTTGTTGTGTTCTGGGGGCAACAGATTTGGCAACAGGGTTAAAAGTCATCATTCAATCCATAACCACTAGATGACAAAAGACAGGTATTAATTTTTCAATGTCCCACATTAGGGAAAAAAGGGGCTTCTTTGGAGGAAGGTGTGCCAGGCACATCTCACCTGTCCAAAACCCTTTTGCCCAACATACTTAGTTTGGGCTGAGGGAAATATTTTAGGTTTACCCCTCTCAGACCTCTGGGCCCTTTCTGTCCAAGCCATTAGGATAAAAAAGAGAAACCAGTTTTGTAAAGTGAAGCCCACAGACCACCCCATACTTCACCAACCCAGCCACTTAGTTCAGCCAAACCGTTGAGTCTCAGGAGACAGCGCTGCAGACAGGATTAAGTGAGGCCTATATGTATAGACAATCACTCAGGTAATGAGATCATAGGCTTATGCCCTTTGAAAACAGAAAACACATGTTAATTTATGTAACATAACCCACCAACAAGTCTAAATCTCTAGGACTGTCTTATCGGAAAGACATCCAGTTGCAAGGCATTTGACATTCTTCTAACCTGTAAATTGAACATCTTTGATGATACCACAGACATAGTTTAAATTTCCAATGAAAACATATTTTAAGTGAAAAGAAACTTTAAAGACTGTTAGCTGCACTACTTTATAGTCTGCCATTGATCATTATGATTTTCCTTGAATAACGATTTCTCTCCCTAAGATTACCCTCCTTGTCATTAAAGGGACTGCATTAAGTCCATTTTTAATTTATCCTGCTCATTTGCATAAACACAACAAGAGCAGAAAATGATCACTTATGATCTTTAGTTCTGCTTTACCAGAACTTACGCAAGGAACATTTAGGGCGACCTTCAGTCTGCCCTTCAGAGCTTAGAGGCTGAGCCACATACCTGGCATTCAGCCTTGTCTGTACACACCTGTCTTTTCCAGGTCCTTCTGGTTTTCCATTGTGCCTTAAGGTCCCTTGTAGCCATCTTTCAGGAAAACAACCTTCATTTCTTCTCTGGGAAGATAGCTGTGGACCGCACAACCAACCAAGGTACCAGGCCTTTTATCTCATGGACTTTTATTACCTTTGAAAGTCAATCTCAGTTCCTCAGGGCCTTTTGGTAACAACCAGAGCCCGAGCATGTCTCCTTTAGGCATGATATTCCAGTCAACGTCTTGGTAAAGAAAAAAAAACCTCTATTAACAACTGGTCTTATTAGTTTTATGCAAAGAAACTTATGTCATTACTTACTTCTTTAGAATGCCAAACTCTGGAGGGATCAGATAGGGAGAAAAATATACAGTGTGAAGGAAAATCCTTGTCCTTCTAATATTCACTGAACTGGCATTTCCATTCTTCATATTTTCATTTTTCCCCCAATAAAATTTTGTTTGTTTGTTTTTCCATTACAATTGTCCCATTTTTTTCCCCCTCTTGCTCCCCCCCCTGCCCCCCCCTTCTCCCACATTCATTCCCCACCCAGTTGTCCATGTCTGTGGGTCATTTATACATGTTCTTTGACTAGACCCTTCCCCTTCTTACCCCCTTCTCTCCCTCCTGCTTCCCCCCTTGTTACTGTTAGTCTACTCCTTGTTTACATACCTCTGGTTCAATTTTGCTCTGGTTGCTATAATTTTAAAAGTATTTTTAAATTTGATAGAAAATAATGGTGCCTCATTGTTGTTTTAATCTGCATTTCTTCTATTAGTGAGGAGAATTGCAATGTTTTTATGTTTATTATCCATTTGTACTTTTTTTTTGGTGTGTGTAAATGACCTGTCCAAGACTTCTACACATTTTACTTTTGGATTTGTTCCCATTTATCTTGGTCTTTGTATCAGGTCTCTAATGTAGTTCTAACTCTTGTCCTTATGAGAAAGATCTCTTGTGGGGAACTGCTCCTTGTGGCTCTGGGAATTGTAGCCCAAGCCTTAAGCCAGGCTGTCCCCCCTGCCCCTCTGCCCCCCACCTACCCTGGGAAACCTCTGGTCTTCAATAGAAAACTGGAAGACAGGGCAGACAGGACTGAAGGCCACTCAGAGGGTTTCTATGGGAATTGGATTTAAAGAATGCTTATTATGCTTTAGAGCTTGCTCTGCTTTTCTTATCGTTTAGTTAACTATAAACAATCTCTAGCAAGGAATGTGTGAAATCTTGCACCTAATGCTAATGTGGCATCAAGATGTTTAATAGACCCTGACACAGACTGGTCACTGTGCCCTGTATGTTGATACTTGTAGTTTATAACTGTCAACTGTAATCCAGGCACCTAAAAGCTATTGATGATTTATGAATTTTGACCTTGTATCTCCGATGCATACCCTTGTCAATAAAAAGCACGAAGAACGGAGGTCTTGTGTTTTCTCCACTATAGGGAACAGCCATCTCCTTTTCCCCCAGACAAAATACAGTGTCCTGGATAGATTTGTTCCGCTGTGGTCGTGAAATCTCTGCTGGACAGAGGAGTTTCCAACTGAGCCAGGGCATTAGTGGCAGCTCAGCCTCAATATCTCAGCTGACAACTTCATAAATTTTTGTGTCTATTTCATTGAGAGAGTATGAAAATTTTGTTTATTTTCTTAAAGATAAACATTCTCTCTTCAAGAATTGGAAGAATAACAATATATGAGCAGCAATATCCAAGGAACATTCAAAATCGACTTCCTCCACTGGTAATCAAACTTCATCCTTAGATTTAGCTCAAACGCATCAACTGTTTCATATCCAAAGAAAGTTTCTATTCATTCATAGGACTTAAGCTAACAGGTCACCTATAAGCATGATGAGAGGTAATTTCATTGCTAGGTGAGTGAGTACACAGAGTCTTTAGATACAATACTGGTAAGTTTTAAGTCTCCTATAAACAGAAGTATGACTTACAGTTCAAAATTTATGCAGTTGATTTTATTACTTCTGACATTTCTATCATGTTATTGTAAGTCCTTAATTAAAATTGTTGATAGGTTCTGTGACTTTAAATAAAACAACATGTAATGAAACCAGTTTTACCATAGGCTAATTGATATAAACAAGAGCTAAGTTCACATGGTATCTCATCAGTGTTATGAGAACCTGCTGCATAGTTATAATTTATTTCCTCTGAGGAACGCCTACTACACTGTGAGCTCTGTCAGAGCTTCCTCTGTGTCTTACTCATTTTCATATTTTCTTCACTCAAAATGGTGCCTGCTATTAGAATGTGCTTGATAAAAATTTAGCATTGTCAGTCCTCCCTCTATAGAAATTAAATTTGTAGTGAGCAACAGTTGAGAACTATAAATTTTACTTTATATTCAACAGTTTGCTAATCATCTAATATATATATATATATATATATAAAATAGAAAAAATAAAAGTGTTCTGTAGTTATACTTCATAGAGATGATCACTGTTAATTTTGGGGCATATATTCTTCCAGAATTTGAAGAAGAAAAAGATGATGATGATGATGATGATGATGATAACATTTATTGAATACTCACTGTGTGGCAAGCATTATGAGAAAGACTTTATATGGATTTCCTCACTCTATCCAGATGTTAACACTATGTGATATAACTATTGTTTTCTCCATGTTAGAATGAAAGCCACTGAAGTGTAGGGAGGTTATTAAATAACTTGCTCAGGAACACATGACTGACAAGTAGCTTAGCCTGGATTTGAAAACACACAGTGTGAGTCCAAGCACACAGGAGTCAAACAGCATGCTGATCAAAGTACACATCTCCAGATCCAAACTACTTGAGATTAAACGCCAGTTCTGTCACTCACAAGCTGTGTCACTTTAAGCAAACTAATTAATCTCTCTGTACCTCAATCCCCATTCCCTCATCTTTAAAATGGGGTTAATAATGATATTAACCCCAAACTCTGCACAGAGCTGTGATGAGGATAAAATGAAATAACTTATATGGAGTACTTAAAACAGTGCCCACCTATAGTAAAATCTGAGTAATTGTTAGCTCTTATATTACTATATATACAAGGTCTGTCCAGAGAATGTCCAGCCATTATTAATATAATGAGAATGGTTTGTGCAATATTAATGTAACCTGGCAGCCAAGGGGAGTGGACTGGTGCTTGAATGAACAATGATGACTTCACTGTACTAGTCAGTGGGGGTGGTAGGTGCCATTGAGTGAGCATGTGTACTGTGTGTCTGTTGCATTCAAAATGACTGAGTGAGCAGAGCAATGGGTCTGCATCCAATTTTGCATTAAGCTTGAACATTCCCCCATGGAAATTATTCAAATGATTCAGAAGGCTTTTGAAGACTGAGGCATCACTATCCTATGTACAATGTGTCTTATAACTTGTATCTGCTTCAATAAATGTCTCTATTTTTCCTATGCATGACTGGATACCTTCTGGACAGACCTCGTATATTAAATACAAATTATCAAACTGTAATCCTCTTTGTAAGTTGTCTTCTTCACTTACTATATCATGAACATCATTTAAATTAATATACTTATACAATGTCATGTATAGGAGTATACAGCATGCCTCTCTTCACACCATAATTTACATAGCACATTTTCTGTTCCTCTAGGATATGAACTTCATGAGTTTGGGACTGTTCCCTGTACGTTGGTTTCCTGTGCCTAGAACAAGGCTAGCACAAGGTGGGTGCTCAATAAATATTTGTTGGATGAATAAATGAATGAATATTATTGAAGTTATCTCTAATTTTTCACTATTAATCATATTGTTAAAAAATTCCTTTTCTCCTAAGGGGTTTGAAGTTTTAAAATTTCCCTATGCAGCAATATAAAACCTTTAAGTCGTTGCTTAAAAAAACAAGGTTAGTCCTACACTGACATAGAAACATGTTGTGCCTAAAGATAACCCATTTAGTCCAAGAGAAAAAATATTGCCACTAAAGTAAAGATGCATGGTTATATTTAAAATAATAACTTTAAAAGTCCCTTTCATGAAATTCTTTTCAAAGAGTCTTTTACCATGTGGTTAAATTTTAGCAAAAATTGCTCAAATTAACTCCAAGTACAATGACATGTATAATGCTTTGATTACACATATGAAATTCATTTAGTCAAAAGAAACTTTGAGCAGGAAAAATGCCACTTTGTAAGAAAAAATATCCACATTACTATAATGATAGAGTAGTTCCCCAAGATCTAATCACTTGCACATTTAGAAGAAAGCATTTCATATTCTCTGTAACAGCAACATCTGGTGACTTTCTGACTATTCCAAAACAGCTTCACTCTGCTTTCAAAGTTCCATTTTGTGTTATACAAATCAGTTAGTTGCCTGCAGATACTTAGGGAGCTGGAAATTTTCAACTTCACTTGAAAAGTGTGCTACTATTCTTCAACCCCTTGAGCTGGGTTGGACAATAGCAATGAGGGAAAGCTAGGAGGAATGAGGTGAGGAAAGCCCCTTAACGTACTGTTAGAATCTCTTTAAGGATGTGATGTGACTGGCCAACAGAACCGATTGACCAGCAGGAAGAGAAATACACTAGGATTAGCTGGAGAAACAGATGCAGCAAAGGCTTGCTCGAGAGAGAGAAAACCTAGAGTCCAGCCGAGGATCTACTTCTTCAGTTGAAAATGCTTCTAGTGAGATATGAGTGCATTTTACTTTTTGGCATGGAACTGAAGTATCAATCATGTAGTCCAGTCTGCTTCCTCAAATAGTATTAAAATTGCTTTGGACTTTGAGGGTCAGTTTGTCTTTTATTTTGATTTTGTTCAGTGTGGAAGCAATAGTCCCTGGCTACCTGCAGAGTGGCCTGAAGAATAATTTTTCCAAATAGGTACTGTAGTTACATTGGTTGGAGCCAAGATTCAGAAAACCTAGTAAGAGATATTGGAGACCTGTGAACAACAGTTAAATAGTTAAGTAGGCATTGTAAAATGAAATAATTTGTTGATATCTTGGCCTACATCCACTCACAACCTAACTGAATAGCACAGTGTGATGTAAAAATAATCGTACTAGGATTTCCTTTCCCTTACTTGTCTTTTTATTTGTTTGCTTTTCTGTTTTACTTCCTATTCTCTTTTGATTCTTTCTCTTGTTTTCTTCCTGCCCCACCACTAAACATTTCTCTTTTTCTCCTATATTCTCTTTACTCCCCTCTCCCCACTGCTGCCCCCTTTGCCTCCTTTGCTTGATATTTCCCCCTTGTCTCCCCCTACCCCACCAATTTCTTAATTCTCCATGGAACTAAAGTGTTATTTTGATGGCTGTTGTGAAATAGAATTTTATTATTTGTAATTTAAAAATAGTTTGAGGAAAATGTTTATTTTTCCAAGTTAAAAATTGTGCTCCACTTTTCCTGATCTTAGTTTTCTTACTTAATATTGTATAGAGCACTAGAATAAAGTCTGGCACAGAAAAAATGCTACATTAAATCTTAGTGATACATAGTTCCTTGATTCAATTTTCCCCTTTATATAAGTTGACCTTGAAAGAAGAAAAATCTCTTATGTTTTTCCCTAAAGAACCCAAGAAGGGCACTTGCTGTTGCCTTTATAGGCACTCTTCAGAATGGAGTGTCAACTCTTTTCCCAGCTCCCTGTTTCAGTGGATCATTATCAACTTGTCTACCAAACTTTCTGTCTATGTAATTCAAACTTGTATTTTTTGTTTGTTTGTTTGAGCCTTAGCAGAAAGGACAGATGGAAAATGATCTTAAGGTTCAGGCTCTAGAAAATAGCTCTTAGGCTACCTTTGAACCTTTTATAGCATGGTCCATGGACAGAGCAAGGACTCTAGAGGTTGACGCTCAGATCCAAATCATTCAGAGGACAGCTGTTAAAGAAATAGTTAAAGGAATCCAAGCAGATAGAACACTTGGCATAGTGCCTGCTTGTGGTGCGATCCTGATAAACTCCTGGAGCCCTCACTGGAGACTCTTCTCCCTCTACACGACCTATAGGCAATGAGTGTGATCTGGGAATATTAAAATCAGAGAACTCAAAGAACTTTAGATATTGGGAGAGAGGGAGAAACAGCGACAGCCAAGTGGTCAATGTACCTTGTGCCTCTGGGCACAGAGACTCCCTTTTGGTGGCTGAGGGACTATACCTAGGAGCTTCCCAAATAGAGCAAGGAGAAACAGTGACCCTACTATTTGCTGAATAAACTGTTTTCAAAAATATTGTGTAAGAGGGCCTGCCCCTATTCTGCCTCCCACAGGCATTGCACAAGGAAATGTGACAAACTGTCTCTTTCAACTGTAAGGATTACACAAGACAATGTAGTGTGTGTTTGTGTGTGTGTGTGTGTGTGTAAGATAATAGAATCAAACTCTTCTCTTAGCTGTATTCTAAAGGACCTCAAAAACTTTAAAAAATCTCAATTAGTTTCTAGGTACTTTCTCCAAATTAAACAAAAAATGCTGAGACCCAAACTGATTCAGTAAAAAAAGTTTTTCATGGAAATTTTATATTGACTTCCCTCTAACAGTGTCAATAGCTCTTATTTATTTATTTATTTATTTATTTATTTTTAGAGAGAGGGGAAAGGAGAAAGAGAGGGAGAGAAACATCACTGTGTGGTTGTCTTTCACTTGTACCCCCAACTGGGGACCTGACGTGCAAACTAATCATGTGCCCTAACTGGGAATTGAACCTGCGACACTTGGCTCGCAGGCCAACGCTCAATCCACTGAGCCACAGCAGCCAGGGCTTGTGTCAATAGCTCTTAACTGCCAGTCAGTGCTCTCCATTGTTCAGCCTGCTATCAGCTGTGGGCAGGGTAGCCAACAATGTGATAAGAACATCATTAGTAGTTAATGTGGTCAAGCCTGCAAATGATTTGCTTTCTAACCAAATGGGTGAGAAAGAATTAAATTTTTTTCTCTATAATGACATCACTTATACTTGCATTTAATATGCTTTTATGGGTGGAGAAAAAGTGGATGGTGTGGCTGGCGGGTGGGAATTTTCCATGACCCAAGATGTAGACATCATTGGTCATAACTGTTGCATACAGTTTTATAAACATAGAACAGGCAGAATATAGAATGTGTTGAGCCCCTGTTGATTCTCAAGTGGAACTATAATGCTTTAATAAGTCAATGTTTTGTTTGCAGAAATACACCTTTCCCAGTGCCTGATGAGTAATAGAACTGAGAAAATAGATCTTTGGGGGGAGTCTATATATGGTGTAGTGTAAGGTGTTTCTAGGCCTGTGGAGATAACAGGAGAGAGAAGAAAGTTAGAGCAGATTAAAACTGTGGGCAGCTAGTTTTTTTTTTTTTTTTTTTTTTAATCCTCATATGAGGGTAGGTTTATTGATTTTAGAGAGAAAGAGGAAGGGGGGAAGGAGAGAGAGAGAGAGACATGTGAGAGAGAAACATTGATTGTTGCCTCCCATATGCACCATGACTTGGGATCAAACTTGCAGTCTAGGTATGTACCCTGACTGGGAATTGAACCTGCAATCTTTTGGTGCATGGGGCAATGCTCCAGCCAATGGAGTTACCCAGTCAGGCCTATGGGCAGCTAGTCCTTGAAGAAACCAAGAGTAGGAGGAACAGCTACCTTTCTGACTGGGTGGTCATAAAAAATACCTGTGACATGATCATACTTATTTCTCAGAAGCTGAAATGGTATAAGAACTTTTGAGTTGTGGGTTTCTTCTTATTCCACAGGCCTTAGTGATGTGATGAGCTAGGTTATAGTAAGGGTCTGCGTCCATGTGCTGGCATTTTCCCTATATTCTCAGGAGAAAAAGAAGGGTTAGGTAAGAGAATAGGAGAGGAGAGGAGATAATGGGAGAGACAGTTTGCCATAGATATTCTGTAATCCTATACATTGCCAAGTAAACCAAGGATGCAAGGTCAACATCACTTTATGCCCAGGCTGTTTCTCAGGATTGCGTTTGCAGTGAACAACCTTGGGAAATGAAGTGTCTCCCTCTGAGACAAAGAGCAGGCTCACTTATTGCTTCCTATGAAATGGCGAGTTCACCAGGCTTAGTGTTTTTCTCCTACAGCACCACCCACTACATGTAGGCATCCATCTGGGCCCTCCACAGGGCCTCATGGGACTTGGAGGGCAAGTGGAGCTGATGCAAACACACTAATGCTCCGACTGCTTTCTGTGCCGTGAGTCAAGTCCATTGTCTCCAACCCAGAGATGGCATTTCTTCTGCCAGCACCATGCATGAAACAGTAAAAGGCTAATCAATTAGTTCATAGATAAGTTAAAATCAAGTCTCAGACCTTACAGGAAAGGAATACAAAAGTTTTTCGAAATGTTTGGAAAGAACTTGAGGATTCACCAGAGAGTCCTTTCTTTTTCTCTGTCCTCCATCCTTAAAAACTATTAATAAACTCAAGTTTCTTGGCAGTGCTGTAGAATTCTTAGACTCCTTAACTTTGACCTCTAAAGTTACTGAACTTCCTGAATTTTTCCCGAGGCACATAAAAGACGCTGTAAGAACTCTGATGCAGTGTGTTTGATATGGGACTACTGGGGTTTTGCAGAGGTCATTCAGCTGTTCTTGCCTCCCTCCAGGCTACACTAAATCAGTCCAGTTTTTAAACATCTCCAGAATGAGTGAGGTTAGTCACGTTCCCTCAGAAGCCTATTTCACCTTTTCCCTTTTAGGACAGTTTTCTGCTTTATAATTTAAATAGAATGAAAAAGAGAATGAAATGGCTTATTAGTTAAATTTTTCCTTTGGTGTGTTTTTGTGAGGATTTACAGAACTGACCATACCCTGAGATAACTGGGTTGCGGGAAAAACTTGAAGTTCACTGTCATTGTCTTTTCTCAAGGCTGAATGGTGCTGTTTTTCTTTAATAATCTTTCATGGGGAATCTCATTTATATAACCATTCTCTGTTGGTTTCTGCAGGGAAAATAAGAAAAGTGCTCTATTCTCTCTCTGTTAAGCTCTTTTCACTGGGTTAAACTTTACATACATTTTCTTTTTGCCAGAGACTTCTATGAGTATCATTTTCTAGGGATTTATTAAGTGGATTTCTCAACTGGGTCATCGGAATGATTAATTCCTATGACTACCTCTAACATAAGGTTTCTTGGGTATCAAGTATGGCCAATTGAATATCATCACCCTCTCTCTGTCCACTTTACCCTAAATTGCTCTGGATAGCATAAACAATTTGTTATAATTTGTTCAACAGAGCATGTGCTTCCAAGGATGCACCTCAGTGGAGACACTATTTCTGTAAGCTTCCTTTGTAGATATGCCTTGTCTTGTGCTTCAATTTTTAGTAGATTCATTACTATTAACATTAATAGTTATCTTGTGCCCTGGCTGAATGACTTGGTTGGTTGAGTGTTGTCCCATGCACCAAAAAGTTTGCAGGTTTGATCCCGAGTCAGGACACATACTTAGGTTGGGGGTTCAATCCCTGGCTGGGGTGTGTACAGGAGGTAACCAATCAATGTTTCTCTTTCACATAGATGTCCCCACCCCCTCTCTCTTTCTCCTCCTATCTTTCTAAAATCAATGAAAGCATATCCTTGGGTGAGAATAAAAAAAACAAAACAAAACAGTTATCTTGCAATTAAGAAAAATCAATCTTCATTTTGAAGGTCAAAACAGAGTGCATGCATATAGTCTCCCATGAATTAATTTTCCACCATATACTGATAGAAAAACACTGAAACTATATTCTTTTTTCTCCTTTCCTCTTGAATATTTCAAGCTATGCAGCCAAAAGCTGGTCATGGTTTTCTTTCTTGACTTCCTTAGCCATTCACTTATCAGTCACCAAATGTTTATTTGGGATTTAGCTTGTGCAAGCAGCTGAGATTCAATTATCTGATTGAGTATAGTAACTCAACATGCAGCAATTTGTTATACAATCTTTAAAAAATTTTTAAATTTTTTAGTGACATTTCTCTGGTATAGCATTTCCTGGGTTAGGGTGGAGTAAATGTGAAAAAGGGAAATTATGCAAAGATGGCCTTTGAGAAGGCCCTGAGAGCTCACTAAAACTGCTTAATTAACTACTTAGCAGTAAAGGTTTTTTTTATGAATTTTATTTCTTTTCTTAGAAGCATTACTTAGGCTGTTATTATAGTCAACAATTTGAAATGTTGTAGCTATCAATCCACTGCTGACTAAAACATTATATTCTGTCTGTGAATCATATTTAGACAAACTTAAATAACTTAAATGGAGTCAGAAAAAAATGATGTTATAAGATGACCCTTATTAATATGAAAAGATATTTACCAGTGATCATTTTTATTTTCTTACTTTTGTTCATATTCATTTTCTAATGTTTCTGTTGTTAATACTTATAAAACTGATATGGGATCTATTGCTTTTAACTGTTGAAAGGGCCAGTAACACCCAACAGGGCCTACTGTGACCTTGCCATATTTTGAAAAACTCAGTATCATTAAAGTTAATATTGGAGTATATGAAAAAAAACCACCATTTAGCATTTGGGGAGTAATAAATTCATGTTTTTTATTGTACGGATGTAATTGTGCTTTGAAGGCCTACTTATACATTTTTATATGGCCTCTGAAATAAGCCCCAGTACTTCTGCTCCTTGGCACAGCTCTTCTGGGGTCCTGGAGAAGTTATAGGCCAATGGAGACTGTTTGGCCATCATGACTTTAGACATGTCTCCTAATCTGAACATCTTACATAATCATGGTGTAGTTATAAAAACTAGGAAATTCACTTGGTACAATGCCTTGAGCCAAGTAACTGACTTTATTTGGATGTCCCCAGACTTTCCACAACTAATATTCCTTTTCTTTTCCAGGATACTGTGTTGCATTTAGTTTTCCTGTCTTCTTAGTTTTTTTTTCCAAGCTATGAGAATTTCTTAATTTTTCCTTAGTTTAATTGTTTTTAATGACCTTGGTGTTTTTGAATGATATTGATCAGGTATTTTGTAGAATGTCCCTCAATTTGGGTTTGTTTGGTGACTAGACTGGACTTAGGGATTTTTAGAAAAGGTACCACAGAGGGGAAGTACTTTCCTCATTGCATTAAGTCAGAGAGTCCGTGGTATCAAAATGACTTCTTACTGTTGATGTTAACTTTGGTCATTTGGGTAAGGTGGTGTCTCCCAGGTTTCCCCACTGTAAGGTTATTATGTTACCCTTTCCAGTCTCTGTTCTTTAGAAGTCTCTAAGTGCAGCTTGTTCTCAAGTGGCACTTACTGAT
The DNA here is from genome assembly GCF_987537825.1 of Furipterus horrens. NCBI lineage: Eukaryota > Metazoa > Chordata > Mammalia > Chiroptera > Furipteridae > Furipterus > Furipterus horrens. The sequence continues at coordinate 140,858,030 of NW_028327174.1, forward strand.
CTGCCCTGGAGGACAGATTCTCAAAGAATTTCTGGACAGATGTTGTTAAAACCACCATAGTAATTAACAAATATTTTGGGCAAGATACTTAGAGGCTATGTGAATATCTCATTTCCCTGTAAGACTTTCCTCATCATTTTCTCATTCATCAGTGAATCTTATTTGTAATAATTACTACTGTGGTGTTCTGCGATGATTTACTCTATCTTTCATTCCTGTATTTATTACTCAGAATTCTCCTGTAAGGAAGAGCCGTTCCTTCACCCTCATTTATTTATGTATTCAATCATCTAATTGCATCAGTATGGGCTCACAGATATTTATTTTATTCTTTGGGGTTTCTAGCTGAAACTTCTTACTGACGATGTACATGGCTTCCCTCCTGGCGCCTGTCCCTCCCAGATTTCACATTACTTGTTTGCTATGTGATCTCAGATGTCCAATGGGTTCAAAGAAAGTTGATGATTTGTGGTTCAGCTTTTTTCTTGTTGTAAGGGTGTGAGTGATGCCTTTTCCAGCTCTCTACATCTTTAAACTCAAACCAGAAGCCTATATAATGTATTTTAATATAAGATGTAATATATTTCAATGTAATATAATACCATAAAGTATACCTACTGTAGAAAGGTAATTAGGACATTGGTAAAGAAAATTTTAAGATGAACTAGGTACTAGATAATAGTAAGGAATTACTGTTACTTTTGTTAGACGTGATAATGAATAGTATTGTAAGATAACGCCCTTTGTTTTTAGGATGGCTTGAGGAAGTATTTAAGGATGAAATATCATGACCTTTTTTATTATTTTATTTTTGTTTTCACAGGGGTCTTTAATGTGGATATTTGATCATAGAGTCCTAAACATTTAAATTGAAAGTTAGTTCATGAAGGTCTGTTTGGTATAATTTAAAAAAATTGGGCCTAGTTTAGTTCAGAACTTTGCTTGAACCAACAATATAGAAAATCATTACTGTTCTTTAATCTTTAGGATGAGTATCTTCATAGACCCAGTGTTCTTTGAAAAGGATGAAAGGCTCAATAACATCACAAACACATATGGGGATTATTACTTATCTTAACCATCCTCAGAGGGACCTGCAGACATTTTCCATAGTTACTGCACACTGAGAAGAGTCAAACACCACAAACTTGTGAAAATTATCGCACACTGACTTGGAAACAATACTGGTACCTGGGACACAGAATGCCAGTGGGAGTTTATGAAATCCCAACTTGGGAGATAAATAGATTTTAACCAGGATATCTCCCAGTGGACTCAGTGGAGCCCTGATTCTATCTCATGGCTAATTTTCTAGTTTCTCTGTGGTGGTTTAAGTAGCTATCCTTAGCGAATAGCAGAATCCTCACTTAGGCTCCCGGACTTACAATAAAGGCTATTATGGCCTCAAAGACCAAAAGGAGAAAGCATGTGGTGTTTCACTTCCCTATAAAAATAAATCAAAGGCAATACACATTCCTTGGGGAACCACACTATTAGAACCACCATTAAGGATGTGAAAGAGGTGGAGTGGTCTTACCACATCCCCATTTTGAACCTCCTGTTTGGACAATGCTGAAGACAGAAGGATTTGACAGACTAATACTGGATCTTCTTCATCTTGATTAGGAGGTGACTTCAACTGTAGCTGCTATTCTAAATATAACTTCCTTACCTGAAACTAATTGACTACGCTGTCTGGATCCCTGGATTTAACAACTGGACTGGCATTTCTGCTCAATATTCCATGAACAGAAAGTACCAGGACACATTTGCTTTCACCTGGAATAAACTTCTGATAAATTGCCTTCAGTAATACCAACATCATCACTTTATGTGGCTTTATGGTGAGTGGCACTGGGGCATTGGTTATTTTCCCTCTTCAGTAGGACATTATATTGGTCTACTATGTAGATGACATCATACTGGTAAGACCTGAGGAGGGGAGGTAGTGGTGCCCTAGTGGTTCTGGCAAGACACTTATGAGACAGTAGAGACACATGTGTGTCAAAGAGAGGGAAACAAAGTCCTACAAAATACAGGGTCTCCTTGTTCATACTTTAAATCCTCTTGGTCTCATTGGCCACTGTTAGAATAAGATGACCAGAGCTGTGTGAGCTTTGATCAGCTTCATGCAGGTACAACCTGACAGCAACTCACTCTAGACCTGTGTCACATGCCTCTTGCTCTTTACCTTAGGGACTCTGACATGACAGCCTGGGACCCCTGCAGGGACCCCCTTAACATTCATGCATAGGTGACCTGTTAGGGTGAAGGAGTTATTACCTTATAGAAATGTGACCAAGGATTAGTCCAGTTGAGCACTCCTGCCTGGGACTTGGACTCTTGAAGGCATGGCACAGAGATGCAGGCTCAGCCAGTGATTATTTCTCTGGTTGTAGAGGTGAGAGTCAGTGGTGTAACGAAAAGCATCTAGCGTTGGTGCCCCAGGAGTAAAATCCAAAACTGTTCCTTTGCAATGATGTTAGCTGTGCCTCAGCTCAGTACCTCGCTGGGTTCCTGCCTATTTTTCAGCTTTGGTCTTTAATCTTCACAATAGTTTTCCTATAAGTAACTTTTCTGCGTAAGTAGCTTTTACTGTTTGCAGCCAAGAGCTCTGACTTTGTAAAAGGAGAACACCAGAGTAGATGATTATGTCATCTTTTTTTCCACTCTATTACTATGCTGCTTCCGTTTCATCAATGTGTGTTTCTGTGAGTTTTTCCTCTTTAACCAATAAAAGCAATGATTTACTAGGCTTATGTTTCTAGTTTTCCTAGGAGTTGTCTTTTGAGAAGATACGTTTGAAGAACAGGGAATTGAGTAAATATCAGTATGCTACTTGACAGCTATAAAACTTTTAATTTGATGTTTTGAATTTTATTAATTAAAACACAACTGGGTGATTCGTTGTAAAGTTAGTGATGTGACTTTTTTTTTGTCCCTTTCTGTTGGGTAGGTTAGTTCTGGGTGCCAATGATCACAAAGGCAGAATTATAAATATTAATTCATTTTAACACGTGGTGACTGAAGGATCTGATGTTTGCTGGTCTTTTTCATGCTTGAAGATCGTACACAGGATCTGGTATGGACCTAAATTGCTCGGGTTAAAATGGGAGAGACACAGACGGGCTCTGAGGAGGATCCGTGAGTGAGGCCTGCAGCTCCAGGAGATTTGGAGTCTCCACGGGGAAGGTTATGAAGACAGCTGACTGGTTGGCAGCTGAGGAAATGGAGATGTACAGTGGTGATTTTGGAGAAAAATATTTTGTGTGTGATATAAACTACGTCCATCTCCACCAAAAAATCATAAAATCCATATTGCTTACTGATGCCTGTGGGTGGGAGTCTGTTGTCGAAGGGATGAAGTGTGGTGTGCGAATAGAGACAGCATGTGAAGTCAATCAACGCTTGGAGTACAGAAATCATTTTTGTAATATCCCATGAATGTCATTTGTAATAGTCTTTAACTGGCTTAGTTGAGCTATAGTAGGATCTATTTTTCACCCAGATTTGCACCATAAACAGAATTAGCATTTCCCGGGGACGTACTGTGTACCAGTCACTAAGCCAGATGTATACCATGGTGTTGAACGGTGAAGTGGGAGTTGCCTGCTCTGGTGGGGAAGTAGTTAATTACTGAGTTTGTTTAGAATTGTTCATGTATATATATTTTTTAAGATTTCATTTTTTAATTTACTTTTAGAGAGAGGTGAAAGGAGAGAGAAAGAGAGGGTGGGAAACACTGATGTGTGAGAGAAACAGCAATGATTGCCACATGCTCCCAACTGAGGACCTGGCCCACAACCCAGGCATGTGCCTTGACTGGGAATTGAACCAACGACCTTTTGGTTTGCAGGCTGACACTCAATCCACTGAGCAACATCAGCCAGGGCAAGGATTGTTCATGTATTCTAATACTAAAATGCAGGTCAACTTTTACCCAGTTTTATTACTGTTTTAAAATTCTTTACAGATAATGCACCTGCTTTTTACCTGCACTTAGGTGTCTCATCTCAATACCCACCTTGGTGTTTCACTGTTCTAAGCTTTACATATATTATCTGTTGTGTCACTTAGAATAACCCTATAAGGTGTTGTCACCCCCATATTATAGATGAAGTAGGTGAACCTTGAAGAGATTAAGGATCTCTCTTAAGGACACTGGTAGACAGGAGTCAAGATTTCAACCCGGCACCTCAGGTGTGCAGACCTGTGCTGTCCCCACCACATTGTCCTCTCTCCTCAGGGCAGCCTGGAAAATATAACAGGTTGCAGGTTTTCCTCTCTTCTAGGATTTGACAGATTAGTGATGCTCTCTCTTCAGCTCCTAAAATCTCATGGCAGGTAGAGTACCACTTGGGACAAGTACCCATTCTCTCTCCCTGGTGACAAAAATCCTTTGGTTGTCTTTGGACTATAATGCTCTTATGATGTCATTTTTGATTGTGAAAAGAACTATATAAAAGCAGTGACTAAATTCAGACCTATGGACTGGGTGGGAGGTGGGGGTTGGAGGGAGTGAGCAATAAAGGAAAAACAAAAGGAGAAAAACTCATGAACATGGATAACAGTGTTGTGATTATTGGGGGGTGGGGAGGTGGAGGAGAAAATAGGGGGATGAATGATGATGGATGGAGACTTCACTTGGGGTGGTGAACACACAATACAGTGTGGAGACTATGTGTTGTGGGATTGTGTATCTGAAACCTCTGTAATTTTGTTAAACAGTGTCACCCCAATAAATTCAATTAAAAATTTAAAAAAGAAAAAAGAAAAAAATTAAGACCTACAGGACAATACAGCTGGTCTACTTCCCTAATGTACTTGGCTTATTTTCAAGAAATAAACATAAATAGCATTGTGACTTGCTTGTGGTTAAAGGGAAGTCTCTTGCATGAAAAATTTATTTCAAAAAATAGCTTAAGGCAATACAAGTATTATGATGAGATATCAGAACTAATTCAGTCTTGGTTACAATGTGCCCTTTTTATATATCGGTAGTGAAAGGATGGGTGCAAGAGAGCAGTAACTTATTGAGTTCAAAGCCTTTGAGAACATTTGCTTTGAACTGAATTAAACATTAATCAGCAGTAGAAAAATTCTTCATACTTGCTTTTGAATTGCTACCTTCTCCTTCCTTTTCCCCCCATTTTTAACCATCATTCTTTAATTCTGAATATTTATTGTCACTTAGCAAAGGTAGATTAATTCCTCTTTGCTTTTTTCATGGTACAGGGTTTCTTTTGCTTATAAATTAACACTAAAACATTTTGGACTCAAGTCTAAACAACACAAACATATGGATTAGATTTATTTTGAAGTAACCATGGCTTTAAGACTGGTCTGTGGTAGTGGTTGCACAGGGAGAGGGAGAGAAAAATGCTTTGGGGGCTTTTTAAACTTCAAACACCTAGCAATGTTTTTAGGTCAGTCATAGCCCAGCAGCACAGATGTCCTCATTCTTGGAAAAATCTTGACTTTTGACCAGAATCCTACAGCTCTCTGAGTTGGGGTTGCGGAGGGCTGGAGAAAACTTTCTGGCTTGCTTGGCTCTCCTTATTTTAGGGAGGAAGTTGACTGTGGAGCTATAAACCTCTTAATCTAATTTCTGCAGATTAAATTATGCTGCTATCCTTGTTTTTTTTTTTTTTTTTGTCCACATGTGGGCCATAGATTATCTGCATCAAATGACCAAGGCAGGTGTTAGAAATGCAGAGTCCCAGGTTCAATACCAGTCCTAATCAGTTCATATCTTCATGGATAAAGCTCAGGAATCTGCATTTAAGAAGATGCAAGGGCACATCAAAGTTTGAGATCTAGCTGTTCCATCACTTAGTATTAACTGGCAATTTTTAGTCATGGTATATTGTTAGGTTATCATACCCTGGGATCATATTTAGATAGTAGTAATTTTAGCACTACTTAAGGTTTCAGTTCCTTTAGTTTTTGTTGATCTCCTACAGGCATTTTCTGTACAATATTTCACACAACAAGAAATTATCTGGTGAAGTCTTTTATCCCACAGTATGGATGGAAAAACAGAGACTCCCAGATATTACTTGCTCACCCAAGTTTACACAACTGGTTAATGTGGAACTAGGATTTGGATCAGGTTTCTAACTCCATATCCCAACCTCTTATATTTCTGTCACAACTGTTCTTCAGCTGAATTACAGGTGTTTATTAAGCTTCTACTATGATTGAGACACTGTTCTAAGTTCTAGAGATAGATTAACAGGAGATAAGACCCCTCCTCCCTGAGACCACATTCTATTGGGAGAAGACAGATAATAAACAACTCAAACATATGTAAATATCCACAATCACAAAATACAATAAATGAAGATTCTAATTCTGAAAAATGATACTGTTATAATCTTTATTGTCACATAAAACTAAATAAGACATTATTAGTGTTAAGGGCTAGTACATTTCTTAGTTATTGTATCTAGCAGATGATGTGAGAATCGTCCATAAATATGAATTGATGAAGACTGTATGTAACTAAGGAAATATGTAATTTGGAAAATTATTTCTCATAAATCATCTTAGCTGTGATCAACTAGTCAGATTGGAAAGAATTTGTTAAAGCTGTTTAAGCACTTAACCGTGTGACACATCAGGCAAACATTCTTCAACTATCACCCTGAGCATCTCAGCCCCCGGATAAATGGAAATGGTTTTGAAAAAGAA